>NC_073306.1:58614115-58857028 GCF_027595985.1 Sorex araneus | reverse complement strand
TGGGTGGGGTCCTAAGGTACCTGTTGTACTAGTCCTGGGTGGCCCAGGGACTGGACTGGCTAGAGTCTAATGCTTCCCCTAGAGACTGGCAAAGAGGCAAATGGGAGGCTGTAAAATATGGATATGTGACAGCTTGAGGAGGCTGGCCTTGCACCGCCCTTCGACCCAGCGAGGCACGCTGACGGGAGAAGGGGGAGGCAGGGACAGGAAGGCCAGGGAGGGCGGAGGGACGGCAAGAGTCTGCAGGGACGAAGGCACGCGGGGGGGAGAGAGAGAAGAAAGAAAGAAAGCACACGAAAGAAAGAAAGAAAAGCAGACGTGGCTCTTCCTTTCTTCCTTCTCTGCTTTCTTTCCTTTTCTTTTCTTTCTTTCTTTCTTTCTTCTTCTTTCTCTTCTTTCTTTCTTTCCTTTTCTTTCTTTCTTTCTTTCTTTCTTTCTTTCTTTCTTTCTTTCTTTCTCTCTCTTCTCTCTCTCTCCCTCCCGCCCTCCCTCCCTCCCTCCCACCCCCCTCTCTCTCTCCTCTCTCTCTCTTTCTTTCTTTCTTTCTTTCTTTCTTTCTTTCTTTTCTTCTTTCTTTTCTTTCTTTCTTTCTTTCTTTCTTTCTTTCTTTCTTTCTTTCTCTCTCTCTCTCCCTCCCTCCCTCCTCCCTCCCTCCCACCCTCCCTCTCTCTTTCTTTCTTTCTTTCTTTCTTTCTTTCTTTCTTTCTTTCTTTCTTTCTTCTTTCTTTCTTTCTTTCTTTCTTTCTTTCTCTTCTCTCCCTCCCTCCTCTCCCTCCCTCCTCTCTCTCTTTCTTTCTTTTTCTTTCTTTCTTTCTTCTTTCTTTCTTTCTTTCTTTCTTTCTTTCTTTCTTTCTTTCTTTCTTCTTTCTTTCTTTCTTTCTTTCTTCTTTCTTTCTTCTTTCTTTCTTTCTTCTTCCTTTACTTCTTTCTTCTTTACTCCTTCCTTCCTTCCTTCCTTCCTTCCTTCCTTCCTTCCTTCCTTCCTTCCTTCCTTCCTTCCTTCCTCTTCCTTCCTTCCTTCCTTCCTTCCTTCCTTCCTTCTTTCTTTCTCTCTTCCTCTCTTCCCTTCCTCCTGGCTCACTACCCCTCCTCTTTTCCATCCTGTGTTCTTCTTTCTCTTTTCTCCTCTCTCCCACTCTTCCTCCTCTTTTTTTTGCTTGGTAACATTAAGTCCAAGTTGAGAAATAGAATAAATATCTGCCATTTATTTCTCTCCCCTCCATTCCTTTTTTATTTTCTCATCGGTCTTTCTTTATGTTATTTGTGTTGAGGGAATTTGAAAGCATATTTGCCAGAGTCCTACATTCCCCTGCCAAACAGGAAAGCAACAGCAGGAAGCAAACCTGGCATTCAGGAGACAGAGGTGGGGACCCCTGCCAGGATCAGAGACTCCTGTGTGATTTGGGTGTCTTTGTTTTCTTTTCCTCATTTTCATTTCTAGAAGGGTCTAGAAAACTCTTCTGCTTGATTATGACTTCTGATTAAATGTTTGGCAAATTGGGCTGCTTGAACATGAAGAGATTAGCTGGACACACTCATTCCTCCAGCGGGGCCTTGATTGGCTTTTGGAGCAGAGACTCTACCAGAGAGAAATTTGGGGTCAGGGGCCCTAATTAGTAAAGAGGAGGGTGCCACTTCTCTCATTTGGTATCAATGTCAATATATGTTGGCAATCAGGTAATTGATGCACATTCATTACCAAGGTAAACTTCAGGATGATGTCCCACTTTCCTTGTATATTGCACATCTCCATGTACTTTCTAAGGTCAGCCTTTGCTCAGAATATGAACTGTGGCTATTGCCACAGTGAGTATCTGATGCTTTGGAGCTGTAGCTGGTTTCAAGTTCATGCATGTGACCACAGCCTTAGACAGCCTTAGAGAATGTCTTGTCATCTCACTGTATAAACCAGAAGAGTCCCTGACTCCTGAAGGTCACAAATACTGTTGGTTCTGGGCATGAAAAACATCTCAAGTGTAGATTCTTAAAATCTTTGAGATGGAATAAAGACTAGAACCCTCCCTAGGTCATACAAGCAGAGATGAAACTTCGAAATTAGGATGAAAATAAAGGCAAAGATTTTTATCCTAACAAAATTACCCTGGGATATTTTTATGTCTGTTCTTCCCATCAGATTTTTTTTTTACTTCTTAAATGTCATAGGAGAAAAACTTACTTAAATAAATGTTGAAGATTTTAGTTCACCTAACTAGAAAGCTACAATGGTAAGCTGATTATTCAAAGGCGCCTAAGCTCTTGTCTCCAGTAATCCGTGTGCTCCATTACCCATCTTTTGCCTGTGCATTTGAAAAAGCAATGCTTATTTTTCCATTTGCAGATGCAAAGCCATAAAATCAAAAAGGTCTGAAGCTTGCAGTTTTATACATAAGTTGTTCAAGCCCAATGCCGATTCTGCCAAGGCAATTCTGATTTTTTTAAGTTTTAATAAATATATAAATAAAATTTAACCTGCAGGCACTGCTAGGTTTAGATGCAATTCCATCAGTTACAGATCTCCTGCAATCTCCTTCCCTGTTCCTGGAGAAATAGCGGGTGAGACATGAAATTGTAATGCTGTGCCTCTTGATGAGCTTGCACCGAGGTGGAGTTTTCTCTTCTTTTTAAAGAGAGGAAGGCAGCCTCTTTCGGAACCTCTGCCATCTTTGCAAATTTCCTAAAGAAGAATTTTAAGAGAAATACTGTTTTTAATGTTTTACAGTACAAAGGTACAGGTGTAGTCAGAAATGAGACTTGGAGAAATAAAAACTTAAATCCTATTTATTGCTTTATTTTTGAAGGAGAGAAATTTTTTCTTATGATGGAAAGTATATGAATGGAATCATCTCTGTCAAACTATTACCATGTACCTGCATCCTGCTAAACAACAATTTGGGAAATGATTTTTCACATTGAAGCACCTTTATTATTTATTTTTGGATGCTAAATGGTTATTTTCATCACTTATGTTTCAGAAGATAATGAAATACAATTTATGCTGATGTAATAGTTGATGGCCCATGTTAGGATGAGGTAGAATCTGACCTAGTCACCAAATCACGAATGAAAGGGTTGGGGAGAGGAATTCATTAGGACTCTGCAGTTAGCAACAGAGGATAATTCTGGTTAATATAATAGTGGGAACATTTCATTGATTCCAATAATATACTCTTTTTTTTTTGCTTTTTGGGTCACAACTGGTAATGCACAAGGGTTACTCCTGGCTCTGCACTCAGGAATCATCCCTGGCAGTGCTCAGGGGACTATATGGAATGTTGGGAATCAAACCTAGGGCCGGCCGCATGGGAGGCAAACACCCTACCCACTGTGCTATTGCTCCAGCCCTGATTCCAATAATATACTCTTAGGAAATGATAAAGAAACCATATCTCAGAAAATACAGGAAGGAAGACAACAGTGGAATAAAGGGGAACAGTTGTTCCAGGTGCTGTAGTTGGGATCAATTGATTCTAACAATTTTTTTTCTCTTTGTGTCACTTTAACCAAGATTAAAATTCTTAGGAGAGTCTGACTAGCCTGTCAATGTGACCTCCACTGGTCCATGGAGTATATACTGAATATTGGTGGATTGTCCCAGCAAGACAGCATAAAGTCTGGGGAGGAATCATTATTACAAGAAGGGAGTGTGGATGCTGGGCAGATGGAGGCAATGACAAATCTACAATGCACTCCAGGTTCATCAACATGCTGCTTGTGCCCCAGCCCAGATCGTGAATAGATCTAAACTCACAGTCATTGCGGGTCAAAACATTAGCTCTGCCTAAAGGACTTGGGATATATATGAGCAGATAATCAGATACAAAAGTGCTAGGTAAGAAATACTGATGAAAAATCTTTAAATATAATATGAGTTGCGTTACAAATTCACTAAAGCATCCCCTGTTTTCATGATGTCCTGTTGTCATTTTGACAAATATTTGGCTCCCAAAATAATGCCCAGCCCCACCTGTAGATGAGCAGTTCTCAATAGGAAGGAGAAAAAAAGCAATCTCCCTTTCCATTTAGGGGGTATTTGGACAATATCTGGAGGTACTAATTATTGTCATCCTTATGGGTTGGGTAAAATGGTGGTCATATTATTAGTATCTGGAGGGTAGAAGCAAGGGTTGACTAACCTTTCTACTTTGTTCTGGACAGTGTGTCATAAAAATAATTATCCGGTCTTAGTGTTATCAATACAGGTTGAGAAATCCAATTGTTTTTATACATGAAGCTAAAGTTGACTTTTTAATTGATCACAGAAATTCTTTCAGCATTAGTTGGTATAATAGAAAATCAAGATACATTTTAGTTATTCTTATTCATGCATCCATCCATTTTCTCGTATTCATTGAGCATCTAACATGTGCCAAGTGCTGTGCTAGGCTGAGGAAGTGAAAATGAAGGAAGTGATTCTTGTCATCTAGGATCTTAAAACTGGGCAAGTGTTATAAATATGTAAGTAAAAATATAATAAATTTTAATACTTTCCTTAAAGATGTAGCACTGTCGTCCCATTGTTCATCAATTTGCTCGAGTGGGCACCAGGTAACGACACCACAGGTAGCTTGCCAGGCTCTGCTGTTCGGGCGGGATAACTCTCTGTAACTTGCCAGGCTCTCTGGGAGGGATGGAGGAATCGAACCTGGGTCGGCCACATGCAAGGCAAACACCCTACCTGCAGTGCTATAGCTCCAGATACTTAGAAAATAGTTCAATACTTTCTCTTCTACAATTTGGATGGAGTGAAAGGAGAAAATGAAGGGTTGGAGAGAGCAATTGACTTCTCATGCTTTATTGCATATATACATATTACTTTAGCTTGTTGCATGTATTTATTAATATCTTATAAGGTAACTGGAAATAGGCTCCTTGGGATGTTGCAAAAGATCTAAGCAAATTATGTCTTTTAGAGATTTCCAATTAAGTTGGGGAATATAAAAAATCCAATTACTCCCCCAGGAATAGTACATCTTATATCCTTTACCTTTGGGTATCCACAATAAAACTGAATTTCTGATTCTCTTACTGTGGACATAGACACATCCAAAAGGAGGTTAAGAGTTTTTGAGTTATGTGAGGCATAGAAGTCAGATGCATAAAGGGAAAAGGAAGAAAATATAGAGTTATAGTGGAAAAGAGAATGAAAATGTAAAAGTTCACTACTAAGCTTAAGAGCTGCCCTCTAGAACCTGACCAGAAGTCAATTATCAATTATGCACCTAAAGATTTAGGTGAATTATCTGTGAATTATCTGTGGTCACTCTCCTTCCCTGGTGACACACATTCAGTGCATGTATACCAATGTTAGTGTGAATGAGAGATAATTAGAAAGATAATTTTATTGTCAATATTTTCTTCATCACAAATAAATTCAGTATCATTTTTTCCTTTAGCCTCAGTTATTTGCTAATTTTTTAATGTTGTGGCTTCCATCTATTTGTCATATAATAGACTCTAACATAAGCTATGTAACTAAAAACCTAAGACAGATTATATTTACAAGAATAATTATTCTTCAGAACTTGTGTTCTCCTATCCATATTAAACTCAAACACTACCTGTCGAGCACTCAGGTAAATTGAGGCAGAGTATTGCTAAGTGTCATCATTATTCAAGTATGCTATTAGATACAAAAGAGAGTCACCAAATCTCCCTGATGTCAATTCAAGCCACAATTCCATAGTCTTTCACTCTTTCATCTCTTAGTGACTCTCATTTTAAAACAATTCTAAAATGACACGATGATGTGGCATTTCTAAGTATTCAATCACTTCAAGTTCTTTGGGACATGAAGCAAACTCCCTCATTTTGGCCGGTTTAATAGCTCTGGTATTTAATTTCAGAATTGATATTTTTTCTTGTTTAGAGTTATTGATATGAACTTAATTCCTCTTTTTTCCCCGCTAATGAAAAAAAGACAAGGAGCCTGTGATAGAATTGATAATAAGAATCATGGTAGAAATTTATGTATGGCTACTCTATTAGTCTAACAAATTATCCCCAGAATGACTCAAAATGATACGTATTTACTTACTTCTAATAAGTCAGTGGACTAACTGGGCAATTCTGTCTACTGTGGACATGCATGACTGATTTGGACTGACTTCAGTCAGAACTTTGTGGTCATTGACCAGGTATATGGTTAATTTGTTCTGAGAATCTTAACTAGTTATTTAGCTCTCCCCATCATCCTTTATATGCTTTGGAATATTCTCATAGTTAGAAACAGCATTCATAAAACAATAAAATGAACAAAAGAAATCATTCCCAACCCATGTTTATATCAAGTTTGTTACTATTTCATTGTTCAAAGTAGGTCCAATTACTAAGATGAGAGTCAATGTGGAAAGGCCCACCCAAGGGAGGGCATTAGATATGACATGAATGCAATCAATATGCCACAAAAACAAAGCAAATTAGCTTCAGATTTCTTAGCATAACTCTTGGTGATTTTTGATCTGTTGGAAATGGGAGTTTGAAATATCCTAATTAGCAAGCTTCATGCACATTCTCTTTTTGGAAAGATTGCTCCTTCCAGTTTATTTTGAGGGATGTGAATGATGTTCTCCTGCCCTTACACAATGAGTACAGACTGTGTTTGAACAGCTGGAGGTGATATTTTAAGAGGGCTCGATATCAAGCTTGGACATGATGTTTCAAATGGGCCTGTGATCAAGCTTGAGCAGTGTGGGTTTGGGCTGGGTCTAGTAACATGACAGGCCACTAAAAGACCATTGTTCTAACTGGTCCTTAGAGCCAGGTACATGGCTAATTTGTTCTACAAATGATTCCTGAGTTTCAACCACAGTCAAAGGAGAAGTGAAACATAAATGTAGTGAAGAATTGTTGAGTACTTACCATGTGCCAAACACTCTGCTAAGGACTTTACTTTAGTTCCATTATCCATTTGTGAAGTATGTGTCATTTCCTCTGTTTTATAGTTGAAAAAAAATGAGGTCCACAGAGGAATTACACTGAAGAGCAAATATCTAGTGAGTAGCTGTGTTACTTTGATTACAAAAAATGGTTGTGATTTTTCCCCCACCCTTTCTTATTAATAGAATCTGTTTTCCTACTCTTTAAGTCTGAGCTGGCTGGTGATTTGCTTTAGACAAAAGAAGATGCCATACATGATTCTGCTCTTTCTTAACTTGTTGCTGCCATGAGAACAAGTCTGGATTTGTGAGCTACAAAAGGGGAGATTACATGAAGTAGAGACGAGGTTCATCACAGTACATTGTAGAGCGAGTGGCTTGCTGTATATCAAGAGCTACCTAAGAAAATGACAAAACCAATATATAAAATTGTCGGGCTGATAAGTAAGCCTTATGACAGGAAGAGGAGCTTGGAAATGTGGTCATATTTCAGGAAAAAGAGAAAATAGGTTTAGTGAGACAGGAGAAATTTTTTCTGGGCCAAAAGTTTTAATGCCCTTTCCCAAATTACATGGGATGGGGCAGAAATATTAAAGAGAAATAGATAAATTGAAGAAATGTTTAAGAAGAGGACTACCACTTGTTGAAATTTGTGAGAAAGAAAGATAGCTGTACTATGAATCTCAGAAGTTATATTAGAATTCTAGGTTTGGATTCCTGTGAAAATGGTCATGAGCACACACACATAAAGAAAACAGTAAGCTTGGAAGGATAATTTATGATTTTGATAAGGAGTTTATTAAGAGTGAGGAAGTTATGGGATACCAGGGTGGGACATTATGGGACATTAGCTCTCTGGGAGACAGTTAAATATGACCTTCTACAAGTCAAATGGTCTTTTTTGGGGAGAAATTTTGTTGAATTCAATGAATCTCCAAGAAGTCTTGAAAATTTGGTTTGAAGTTCACATAGACAGCAATAACAGTAGGGTAATATATATTTACATTTTTATACAGTCTTAAACACATCTTCACATGCTTATTCAGTTATGCATAGGTCTTAAATTCAGACAACAGTGTTAAAGTGAGTTATTTAAAATCAGCAATCTACTAAGGAGTTTGAATATATGCATGAAAGTAACACAAGGAGTTTATTCCTCTGCATAGACGCAAGAGATAGCATCAACTTACTTTTCTGGAAGCACAATCTGCACACAGATATTCATAAGTGATGTGTATCACATTTGAGAGCATATAATAATAGGTTTTCAATGTAATTTTGAAGTCATTTTTATTGTGGTACCGGGGTTTACAACACTGTTTCTTTGTTTGCCTTAAGTAGATCAAGATAGTTTTTATTGAACAAAATTTATTTAGACATGAGAGGAGAGAAAGAGAGAAGTATATGTTCAAGGGAGAATATGGCTTGAGAGAGCAAGTCGATCTATAATATTGTTAATCATACTTTTCATGGATACATCATTCCAGCACCACACAAACACCAAAGAGATCCCCCAAAAGGTATCTCCTGTCCCTCCACAGTGTCTCACAGACCCCCAGCTTCCAGTGTAAGCTCAGTTCTATAGACAGATTTTCAGTTTTGATGACAGACTATTTGTTGTTTCCTTACTATGTTTTATTTTTTTAGCTCATCTTTTGGCTAGATCTCTCTCTTTTTAAATTGTGGAGGTGGTGACACCTACACAGATGAATAGAGCTAATCTGGAATTTCACAAAATTGTAAATGAGTAAGAAAAAATTTCAAAACCTTTATAATTTTACAGACACATAAATTTAAAACAATATTATGAATAATTCTTTGTGAGTACACTTTAAGATTTACATAAAATAGATAAAGACAACAAAGTTGAGATTTAGTAAATGTAAAGAGAGTTAAGGAAAATTGAAGGAGAGACTGAATAGGCCTTTAGAAGTATAAAAGTATTGTATCTGAAGGAAGGGAATATTAGCGTTATGTTGGAAGATACTATACACACTGCTAAAGTGTCTGCAATAAAAAGTAACAGATTGTAATAAAAATCTCTATGGATTAAAAAAAAACCACCATACCTGATCAGATATATAAAAGTTAAATATAATGAAATGTCAATTCATTATTGTGAATGTATAAAATTCTTTAGCAGGATAATAAGTAAACAAGCCTTTCTTTTTATAAAAAAGTTTTTTCTTTTGGTTTTTTTGTTTGTTTGTTTGATTTTTTTTATTAGTTTATTTTTAATTAGAGAGTCATCGTGAGGGTACAGTTACAGATCCATACATCTTTGTGCTCATGCTTCCCCCATACAAAGTTCGATAACCCATCCCTTCACCAGTGCCCATTCTCCACCACCCGTAAACCCAACATCCCTCCCCCCCTCCCCAGTCCCGTCTCCCCCCACCCCACCCTGCCACTATGGCAGGGAATTCCCTTTTGTTCTCTCTCTCTGATTAGGTGTTGTGGTTTGCAATATAGTTTCCATGGCTTGGAGGCTGGTCTCTCATTCTGGGTAACTCAGGGAAGGGACCACCAAGTAAAATGTGGTTGGAGGTCATGTGGGGGAAGGGTGAGGCGGGCGGAATACAGACCAGAGACTGAACACAATGGCCACTCAACATCTTTTCTTTTGTTTTTATAGCTACATCAGGTTATGCTCAGGGCTAACTCTTTCCTCTGAGTTCAGGAGTCACTCCTGGCAGGGCCTCAGGGTTCATATACTCCATAGGGACTCCATATGCCAGGGATTCAACCCAGGTCAGCTGCAAATAAGGCACGACCCAGTGTACTATTGCTCTGGCCCAGTAAGTCTTTGTTAATTTGTCACTGTCACTGTCACTGTCATACCATTGCTCATAGATTTGCTCAAGTGAGCACCAGTAACATCTCCATTGTGAGACTTGTTGTTACTGTTTTTGCCACATGGAGTTCGTCACGGATAGCTTTCCAGGCTCTGCTATGTGGGTGAGATACTCTTGGTAGCTTGCCCGACTCTCCGAGAGGGGCAGAGGAATCGAACCTGGGTCGGCCTCATGCAAGGCAAACGCCCTACCCACTGTGCTATCACTCCAGCCCTTAATCTAGTAGAGCACAAGCTAGAGGAGCACAATCTAGTAATCCAGTAGAGCACAATCATAAGCACCATGACTGAATGACCTACTCAATGCCAAGTACTGAAGAGCTAGCTTGCTATTAATTTTTATTAAAAATTTTATTGTTTAATTTTTTTAATTATAGTACTATCAATACAAATTCTTATAGGCATAATTCCCAAACCACACACATAACCAGTGTACCCATCTCCCTCCCCTGAAAGCCCCAGTTCCTCTCCCCTCTCACCCCCACCCAAACTCAAGTGTGTGGGTAAATTCCCCATTATGTTGCCTTTAATCTTTGTTGCTACCTTATGTTCCTTTAAGTCCCACATATTAAAGATGCTCCTATAATTCTTCTTGAAAGACTGGTTTCAAAGCTATGAATTCCCTAAATTTGTGGCCTGTCTAACCTGAATGATAATGTTGCTGAATAGAGTGAGGTTTTCATTTCATTGAGGTTTTGCACTATATGCCTTCATTTTCTTCTGGCTTTCAGAGTCTCATTTGATAGATCTCTGTGCACTATTGTATGTAAGTTCTGTTTTTTTTTTTTTAAATCTTGCTGCTTTCATTATTCTGTCTCTATCTTTGGATTTTGTCATTTTGAGTATAATGTGTCTTGGTGTTTTCCTATTTGAGTCTTTCACTGAGTCCCTTAGGGGCTCTTGGATATTGGTGCTGTATTCCTCAACTCTGAAACCCTTGTTTATGATTCTTTAATTATTGTTTCTTCATAAAATCTACCTTCCTGATTTTCAGAAACTCTGACAATTCTTATATTATTCCTTTTAACCTCATCCTATACTTCTTTTGTATGCTGTTCATTTCTTTCCAGACTTTTTTTCATATTCTGTTGTTTTCTAGCGGTTTTCTACATCACATCATCTCATCTTAAAGTGGTGCCTTGATGTTTTTCTCAGCTTTTGCTATTCTGCTGCTCATAGATTCTCTTGCCCTTTATATATATGTATATGTATGTATATATATATATATATATATATATATATATATATAAAACCTACCATTCTACCATTGACCACCTCTGTTGCCATTTCTTTGAGCTCATTAAACATGCTTACAGTGATGTCACTGAAGTCATTGAGGATTTACTGAGTTGATTGCTGCTGGTTGAACCTTCTGTGTTATTGTTTTCACTCATTAAAGTTGGTGGGCTTCTATGTGTTTTTCCCATTGGATTTGCTGTGCTTCCACTGCCCTGAGGGTGAATCCTTATAGTTTGCCCCGCAGAAACAATCTGAGGAATTACACTGGAAGCTGTTCATTTTCTCCCCTGCCTATCTTCATTCAGTAATAAGTATAACTGTGAGCAGTGTGAAATTTGATGACGAGCCCTCATACAGTCATGTGGCCACACACTTAAGGAGATGTGGAGCTAGGTCCATTGAAATGGTGGAGGTCAAGTGTGAAGGCTCAGTTTTCAATGTATTTTAAAATAAAATTTGATTCAATGCATCCAGATCATTTGAAATACCTCTGTCAAAACCATACAGTTGTGTTTACACTATTTGGATATAGATGCACTGCACTGTATTTTCTCTAGCTTTATCAAATTAGACAAACTCTTTTGTTTAGACAGAATTGAATTCTCAAAGAAAGATATGTGGAGTTCCTAACTTCTAGAAACTCAGAACATTATCTTACTTGTTTGTAAAGGTCATTAAGTTAAATTTGAATGGAGTAATTAGAGTGGGCCATAAGCTATAACTGATGACCCATACAAATGGGGGAACTTCAGAGATACACACAGATATACATAGAGGAAAGACAATGTGAAGACCCAGAGGGAGTTTGCCTTGTGATGAAGGGGTGGAGTGATGCATCTGTAGGTCAAGGAATGCCCAGAGGCTCTGAGAATTTGTCTCTGTCACTCTTGTCCCTTTGCTCATCGATTTGCTCAAATGGCCACCAGTAATGTCTCCATTGTGAGACTTCTTGTTACTGTTTTTGGCATATTGAATATGTCATGGGTAGCTTGCCAGGCTCTGTCATGTGGGCGAGATACTCTCAGTAGCTTGCCAGGCTCTCCGAGAAGGAGGGAAGAATTGAACCCAGGTCGACCGCGTGCAAGACAAACGCCCTATCTGCTGTGCTATCACTTCAGCCCTCTGAGAATTTAGGAGAGAGTTATAGAGTCAACTCTTTCATGGTGGCTTCGAAAAAAACCGAACTTGTAACCTTGATTTGGAGCGTCTAGCTTCCAGAACTATTAAATTGCTTTTATCTTTTTTTTGTTATTTGTTCTTTCGTGTTTGTTGGGATGGGGGTTGTTTCAGCCACACCACCCAGTGGTGTTCAGAAATGACTCCTGGCTCTGCTTTCATGAATCACTTTTGGAGGATTTGGGGACTATATGGCGATTGAACCCAGGTCAGCTATGTGCAAGGTAAGTGCCTTCCTACTTTACTCCCTATCTGGCCCCTGCTTTCGTTTTGAGCCATCTGGCTTGTATTACTTTCATATAGCAACCACAAGAAATTAATCCACCCACACTGATGAGAAAAATGGAAAGCTAAGGAAGAATGAGATATTTTTATACCATATACAATGTCACTGTCACTGTCACTGTCATCCCATTGTTCATCGATTTGCTGGAGCGGGTACCAGTAATGTCTTCATTTGTCCCTGTCACATGCTAGTGTAGCCTCATGGTGTCTGCTTGCTGCAGAAACATGAAGAGCTCATTGTTGTTACTATTTTTTGCATATTAAATACGTCCATCACGGGTAGCTCACCAGGTTCTATGGTGCGGGGGGAAATAAATAAATAAAAATTAAAATAAAAAGGTACAGGAAAAATTGCATCACTCTCTTTCAGGAGTTTTGTTTTATAGTCTCTGGACCTTGGTCATTGATGAGATTACGTGGTGCTGGGGGGAGTTTGTGGATGTGACTGCCAAGCTACTAGAAAACTAGGATCTGGGTGGAGAAGGTCTAGTCCCCATCTAAGCAGACTTGGAGATCTCAACCACTGTTCCCACATACCTGGGTTCCTCTGTCGGTTCCTTCATGTTGGTTCCTCCATATACAATCACTTGTCACTTGTCACTTGTCATCCTGTTGATCTTTGATTTGCTCGAGCGGACGCCAGTAATGTCTCCATTCATCCCTGTCGTGTGCTAGTGTAGCTCAATGGTATCTGTTCGATCCAGGAACAGGAAGAGCCTCAAACCGTTCATTCAGGGTTTTGACGAAGAAGACTGACCATCTCATAGGTGGGTGGCCATGTGGTCTTTTGGTATCCTGTGGATTCGACCGTGAGTGTGGAAAGGTTGGACTGCAGCTGAATCTCACCAAAACAATGTTCATGAAAAATGAACTAGTCCCTGACATTCCATTTGCTCTCAACGGAACGAACATCTCCGAATGCAGCAGCTATGTGTACCTGGGTTGAGAACTCAACATGAGGAACGACTTGGCACCAGAACTGTGCAGGAGAAAGAGAGCAGTGTGGGATGCCTTCAAGGGTGGGAAAGGGGGTAAACCCGGGATATTGGTGGTGGGGAATATGCACTGGTGGAGGGATGGGTGTTTGATCATTGTGAGATTGTAACCCAAACATGAAAGCTTGTAATTATCTCACAGTGATTCAATAAAATAAAATTTAAAAAAAGAGTGTCGAAGAAGGGGTTAAGAGGACAAAGAACCTCCAGCTCTGGGCACATCTTTTGACTCCACTGTTTTTCCTGCACTAACATATGCCTCAGAGACCTGGGCTACAAAAACAGGATGAGAATGCTATTCGGGTATCCCAAAGAGGAATCGAAAGAGCTATGCTTGGAATATCATGTTTCACTCAAGTGAGAGAAGAAATCCAGAGTTTCAACCTCCGTTGATGGTCAAGAATCAGGGACACTGTCTTGTTTGCTAATGTGTCAAAAATCAGATGGGCTAGACATGTAATGCCATTCAGAGACGACCGCTAGATTAGAGCTCCATATACAATACATTTAAAAATTATTTGTTTAATGGAATGAATGTTAATGCAATTGAGGACTAGTCTGAATAGTTCCTGGATCAATAGTTCCTTGATCTCAAAAGAATACTCTCCCGCACTGCTGGAGCTAGAGATTTTTATTGTATTCAAGACAAGTGAAAGATCCTGTAAGAACCCAAGTGTGGCATAACAGGTGGCTGTGTTTTATCAGCTAATGCTGTAGTAGTGTCACCATTATTTATGCTGCTGACAACATTGCACATAACTTGCTGATTCACTATTGTTGGTTTCCTATGTGATGGGAAGTTGTCACCTGGCTTATGTCTTTCTTTTCATCATCGTTACTGCCTCCACTCTATCATCCTCCCAACCCTAAATTAAAGGAAAACATGACTTCCTTCTCTCATCTGGGAAGGATTCCAGATGCATTTTAGAAACACTTGACATTTCAGATTATAATTGGATCTCCTTAATCGGTTTTATCCAGACCTCACTAGTTTAGTAGGACTGTGTAAACCAATAATGGGGTAATGGGGGTCTAGGGAAGTTTATGGGCATTTGTTACCCTCAGACAGAGTCATGCTGTTTCTTTAAGAGGGGCAAACTGGATTTCCCCCCAAATAGTTTCTGTCTGAGAAACTAGCAAAGCCAGCTAGACATTCTTCCTCTGTCATCTTCCATATTAGCAGGAATCCTAGAATGGATAAAATCTTTTCCTCAGAGATTTCTCACTTACCCTGACTCACCTATCTTCTCATCAGATGTCTGTCTGACTGACCCAGATTCCCAATGACCCCCTCAACATGGCTTGCACCTTCTGCATAGCTGTCAGTGATCCCAGGTACTCTTCTCTCACCAAGCTTTAAGAGGCTGCTCACACATTTTTGTATCTGCATTATGAAGGAGGAAAGACTCTGGACAAGGGCTTGTTTGGGGCATATATGTGCCAGTGACTGGAGTTTTCTTTCTTTCTTTCTTTCTTTCTTTCTTTCTTTCTTTCTTTCTTTCTTTCTTTCTTTCTTTCTTTCTTTCTTTCTTTCTTTCTTTCTTTCTTTCTTTCTTTCTTTCTTTCTTTCTTTCTTTCTTTCTTTCCTTCTTTCTTTTTCTTTTTATCTCTTTCTCTTTCTTTCTTTCTTTCTTTCTTTCTTTCTTTCTTTCTTTCTTTCTTTCTTTCTTTCTTTCTTTCTTTCTTTCTTTCTTTCTTTCTTTCTTTCTCTCTCTTTCTTTCTTTCTTTCTTTCTTTCTTTCTTTCTTTCTTTCTTTCTTTCTTTCTTTCTTTCTTTCTTTCTTTCTTTCTTTCTTTCTTTCTTTCTTTCTTTCTTTCTTTCTTTCTTTCTTTCTTTCTCTTTCTTTCCTTCCTTCCTCCCTCCTTCCATCCCTCCCTCCTCTCTTTTCTTTTTTCCTTTTTATTTCTCTCTTTTTTTCTCTTTTCTTTCTTTTTCTCTTTCTTTCTCTCTCTCTTTCTTTCTTTCTTTCTTTCTTTCTTTCTTTCTTTCTTTCTTTCTTTCTTTCTTTTTTCTCTTTCTCTTTCTTTCCTTTCTTTCCTTCCTCCCTCCTTCCATCCCTCCCTCCTCTCTCTTTCTTTTTTCTTTTTTTATTTCTTTCTTTCTTTCTCTCTTTTTCTCTCTCTTTCTCTCCCTTTCTCTCTTTCTTTCTCTCCTTTCTTTTCTTTCTCTCTTTCCTTCCTTCCTCCTCCCTCCCACCCTTCCTCCCACCCTTCCTCCCTCCCTTCCTCCCTCTTTTCTTTCTTTCTTTCTTTCTTTCTTTCTTTCTTTCTTTCTTTCTTTCTTTCTTTCTTTCTTTCTTTCTTTCTTTCTTTCTTTCTTTCTTTCTTTCTTTCTTTCTTTCTTTCTTTCTTTCTTTCTTTCTTTCTTCTCCTCCCTCCCTCCCTCCCTCCCTCCCTCCCTCCCTCCCTCCCTCCCTCCCTCCCTCCCTCCCTCCCTCCCTTCCTTCCTTCCTTCCTTCCTTCCTTCCTTCCTTCCTTCCTTCCTTCCTTCCTTCCTTCCTTCCTTCCTTCCTTCCTTCCTTCTTTCCTTCCTTCCTTTCTCTTTCTTCCAGCATTGATCTCACCACCAGTGTCAACTTCCCACCACCAATCTTCCTCAGGTTCCTTCTCATACCCCTACCATTTTGACAGGGAACCCTCACCCTCTTTTCTTCAGGAATGTTTATTAAGACACCGTGATTTACAAAGTTGTTCATAATAGAGTTTTTCAGGCATGTTACATTCCAACACCAATCCCACCACCATTGTCCCCTTCCCTCCACCAATACCCCCAAGTTCTGTCTCACCCAGAGGTTGTTTTTCTTTATAGTTTTCAGAACAAAGGGAAGAATATCTTGGGAGAGATGTATGGAGAGAGTTCTGGGGAGGAGAATAACCAGTATAAGTCAGAGTCTGGGATCAAAGATATAGCACAGTGCTTTCAAGGGGAAAATTGGGTGGTTTGAGTAACATTCAAGTCTTGGAAGGACAGAAATTAGGGGCAAAGAAGTCTCAGGCTGTTTAGTCACTGCCTAGTCTGACTATAGGATAATCTTTTTTTTTTTCCCTGTGCCTATTCCTGTCTGGATTTTGTTGAAATGTTCCAGTGTGGTTTTTATTTCAAGGAAGTACAAAATAAGCCAACTGTTAGCACAGTTGGCTGGAAAATGCATTTTGACCAAGGAAGGCAGATATAGTGGGAGTGTGCTCAGCCTTTCAGGAATTCAGCGACAGTTTCCTCCCTCCTTCCCTCCCTCCCTCCCTCCCATAAATTCATTTTCTGTAGGAAAAAGGTCTTTTCCTTTTGCTAACAAATTAATTACACTTAATTATTTCACCAATTTATATTTTGAATCACTTATTTTGTGTTGCTAGGAACTAAGTGCTCTACCATTTAGCCACATCCTTGCCCCTTGCTATTAAGTTTTCTTTTCTTTGTTTAAATGTATTTTTTAAGTTAAAGAACTAAGATTTAGAAATTTAATTATAGTTGAGTTTTAGAATTGAAGTATTGCAGCAATGATCTCACCTTATAGTTTTGGTCTCTTGATTTTGTGGTTGTTGACTGTGGTTTGGATATTTGACTTACCGTCACCTTTGTACCTTAATCCCCTGACCCACCCCACGGCATCCCCTTTTGTTTCTCATCTATCTCTTCTCCCCCCGCTCCCAGCTCCCCGTCTTCCTTGTCTTCCTTTCCTTCTCCTCTCTGTACTCTGGGGCCTAGTTTGATCTGCATCCCTATTTTAAAACATTGTATTATGACATCCAGTTATTCCAAATGCCACATATAAGTGATATCATCCTGTGTTTACCCTTCTGGCTTACTTCATTTAACATGCTATTTTCCATTTGCAGCAAACTGCAAGATTTCATCATTTCTTACAGCTCTGTAGTATTCCATTGTGTATATATGCCACATCTTCATGATCCACTAATCTGTTGATGGACATCTAGGTTGATTCCAAATCTTAGCTATTGTACTGAATGTTGCAATGAATAATGGTGTACATTTATTGGAGGAAAATTTTATAGAAGAAAGAGGTTTTTTTTCTACAAGCATATCTTCAATTTTTTTTTTATCTAATGAAATGCTTCTCATTGATTTATCAGGCTGTTTAAAGCCAAGTGATTGAAACAACATAGTCTCACCTGTAGTTCCATCTTCTCCTCTCTGTGTTTTTGGGGACATCACATAACTCATTTTAATCCCATGTTGCTGACAGCTACATGTCTATAGTTTAGGTATTATTTATAGTTAAGTCCCAAAGCCCAGAGAATAAAGAGTGATGGAAAAAGTGGATTTGTCCAGAGCAGGACATTTAAACAAAACCAGGTGATTATTAGTTAAGAATTTCAATATAATAACAATTTAAAGAAAATCAATGAACATTTGAAAGACCTACAAAATGGGATAGAAATTATAAAATTGCATAATAAAATGAAAAAATGTGCATCCATAAAATAGTTAATAGAGAAATTAGAATAGAATTTTGAAATAAAATATTATTATCGTCAGAAAAAAGTAAAAGAATATTTAACATCCAAAAAATTAAACCAGAGGCTCTTCGTTTATTCATCCATGGATTACACCAGTATTTAATGAGTTCCTATCTTACATGAGGCACTGAAGCACTGGGGAATCAATAGTAAATGAAGTTTAATCTAGGTTGTCAAGGAGTTGAAAGTCTGGTTCAAAGTTTCCCAAACTTATTTAATCCACAACTCCCTTTCCTTTTTAAAAAACTAAGCCTCCACCCTATCCCGAATCTACCTTCTTAAGTAATTATCAAAGTTCATGTTGTTAAAGTTTTTTCTTTGATGATCTCAATATGAGACAGTTTTGTGCAATACAGATATCAAAACTGTATACAGAAAATTTTAACTATGTTCAGGCATATATGGCATCCAGATAATGTCAGCAACATATTATACATAGCTTTTCAACCCCTTTTCTCAAGGTTGAATCATTGGAGCAGCTCCTGGGCATGCTCATTCCAACGGGAGGGAATGAGAAGTCTCCAGAGGCCTAGATCTAGCTCTCAGTTCAATAAGCAGTCAAACTCTTTTGTTTGTCTTTCCAAATAGAGAGCAAGGAGCACACCACCAAATGTAGGATCCAGAGTTTGGTTTGGGATGTGTGTTTGAAATGCCTAGATGTCCTGGTGAAGCTATTGCGTAGGAAGTCTGGAGTCCAGCAGGAAGTACCACATTGTAGCTACATAGCTATGAGACTATGCTCATCCAGAGAAGTAAAATAAATGAGAAGATGAGTGTTCACAAGAAAAGTCCAACTTGCAGAGATTGGAGAGAGAAGGAACAGCACCAAGATGGGAAAGGAGGAGCCAGTGAAGTTGGATAACTACATTTAAGAGAATGTTGCCTCTTAAATTAAGCAAAGAGTACATTTATGAATTCAAGAAGTGATTTTCTCTTAGGAGTTGTGCTGGCAAATGTCCAGAGTGAGGACCCTGGGTATATTAAATCATCAATTGGATGACTGAAATGTAAAAGTCTTTGGTAACAAGATAGGGTCCATTCAGCAGTGAGGAGAAAAAAGACAGTGAGTTAGAAGAAAAAAAGACCAGCCAGCGAGTTTGAGGAAGGATATAGGAAAGGCATAGAAATGTGGAGCTGAGATGACTTCACTGGGAAGTTTTATCAGTGAAGTGATGGTTGTGCAGTAGATGGAGGAGAATATGGATCAAGACAAGTGGACTTCATTTTTGTTTTTAAAGTGAGGCATGCTATAATCTGTTAGGACAAATGACAAAGGAATGAAGAGTTGACAATTTGGCAGGCGAGAATTCTACCACTGAACCACCCATGCAAAGAGTTGACAATTTGGGAACATTGTACACTGCCTGCTGTGATGTCATTGTGTGGCTTATGTAAGGTGAGACACCTAAGGAAAGAATATTAGAAATCTTGGAAAGAAAAAATGCAAATGTTTTACAAAACAACTATCACCTAATTTTCTTGGTAGACTGAACAAAGGAACAAATATCAAGTGAGCAGTAATGTCAGGCTAAGAGATTACCAGGATACAGCATAAAGGAATCAAAATAGAAATTATGGTTAAGAGCAACAAAGGAGAATACAGGGGAGTTGACAGGTGAAGAGCTAACAACTGAAGTTTTTGTAGAGTTGATTAAAATTATGTGTCATCACATTCAACCACAAAAATAATAATAGTGGTAGTAGTAATAGCAGTAGCAACAGTAGTAATGTAATAAAAACTCATACAACAAAATATTTTAGGGGATAGGAACCAATGTAGTGGTGGATCACTTGCAGGGAAGTTGTGAGATCTTGAGTTAGATTCCTGGGATGGTCACATGAGTATGAACCCAGCAGCAATGTTGTTTGGGAACCCCAGTGCCAGGTAGGTGCACTGTGACTGAGAGTATACGGGCACCACAGTCAAGTGCGTGAACCATTCTCATTACAACCATAGCCGCTATACAATAAAAGAAAAGTGAAAATAGACACATTTCAAGTCTTCAAGAGTAAGGATAAAAACTAAAGAGAGAGGGAGACTGACATAACTCAGGTCACAATGCGACTTTGGGAATCAAGAAAATTGTTTGAATTCTATCCCAAGATCAATGAAAGTCATTAGCAGAATTTAAGAAAAATGGGAGATAGCAACGAAGACTTTATCTCATTAAAATTTGTCTGTGACTATTGATAGAGAACAGAATAGGTGGTGGAAAGATTGGAAGAAGGGCAGAGATAATATTAAAAACAGGAAGATTGTATGTGAAGCTATCAGAAATTATGTCAGTAAGAGATTAACGTTCTAAACATTTTAAAAAAGAGGTTACTATTCTGTTAATTGCTAAGTGAAGTTAATTCTAACTAGAAGTTTACATTTACTGAGAACTAGTGAAGTGCCAAACATTTATCTAAGCACTGTAGGTGTGTCAATTTACATAATCTTTACTATGTTCCTATTGTATTTTTTGACTGATAAGGAAATTGGTGCACAGAAAAATTAATGGTGCCTGAGGTAATCCAACCAGGATAGTGAGACTCAATCACTATCACTTGTAATCAATATCCTGTCAGGCTTTGGAATAGAACAGTACTAATAGAAGCTAGAGAATGGATAGGTTTGGAGAGAATTTGGAGACAGCACTGAAAAGTTGGCGGTGCTGTAATAAAGTGACTCCAGTGACCAGTATTTTTGCTTTGAGTGCTTCAATCTAACATAATTTCTTGTTCTTGCCTCAAACTAATTCTTCCCTCGCTGAATTTATAATGAATCCAATTCTCCTCTATGGTTTATATATCTATGTGTTAAAAAATCCTGCCCCACAATGTGACCCATATTTTGTTTCCCAGAACTATGGGATTTGAAGGATCTGAGACTTTCTGTGTTTTAAAAATGGGAAAAGTTTCATGCAAATTGCGGGAAGTTGGTCACCTTCCTGCCACTCTGGGTTTCCCAGCTGTGCTGAGCCTCATTAGGTGAGTGGAACTCACCCACCTCAGCTTTTGGTGGTTCCTACTTTTGAAAAGCTCTCAGCACATCTGCGTCCTTGTTCCTCTCGCTTCCACTAAAATGTCATTTTCCATGCTGCTTCCTGATCACCCCATCTCATACAGCCGGACACCACTTAGTTATTACCCAATCTCCCTTCAACTGTGTCACAGCCTTGGTAACTTTGGTGGTTTATCTGATTTCTCTTCTGCTAGGCTGTAAGCTCCACGAGGACAAGCCTATGTTGTTCAGTGGGTGCCAAATATTTATGAAAGGAAAGCCTCCGAAGGCTCCATAAGAGAAATGGGTATCACTTGTATCATTTGTCATCCCATTGTTTATCAATTAGATTGAGCGGGCACCAGTAACGTCTCCATTTGTCCCTGTCCCATGCTAGTGTAGCCCAATGGCATCTTCTCGCTCCAGAAACATGAAGAACCTCAAACCGTTTGTTCAGGGTTTTGACGAAGAAGTCTGACCATCTCATAGGTGGGTGGCTATGTGTTCTTTTGACTTCCTTGTGGAATCAATTCCGTAACAGCTCTAGTCCAGCGGTTGTCTCCAAATTGCATTACGTGTCCAGCCCCTCTGATTTTTGATGCCTTGGCAAATGAGAGAGCGTCCTTGATCCTTGATCATCGACGAAGGTCTGGACTCCTCTCACTTGAGTGAAACGTGATATATCAAGCATAGCAATTTTGATTACTCTTTGGGAGACCCAAATAGCATTCTCATCCTGTTTTCATAGGGCCCAGGTCTCTGAGGCGTATGTTAGTGCAGGAAGAATGGTGGAGTCGAAAAGATGTGCCCGGAGCCGGAGGTTCTTCATCCTCTTAACCACTTAATGGGTATTTCTCTTAATTAGACAAGACTTTCTTTCTGGAAGTTTACAGAAAATATTATCAAGAGAGTTTATAGCAAAACTCACTTAAAAATTAAAGCTTGTAATTATCTTTACACTCCTCTCTACTGTTACTCTCTGCCTTGGGAAGCCTAGTTAGGGAGAGACCTATGAGCCCCACAGAGATTTTGATCTTGATGGTAGAACAGATGATCAGTTTTGAAAGCTGTTTACCATCTGACATCATCTTCCTTCTTGTTCCTGCCAGAAACAGCAGGTCTACAATGGTTGGAAACCACCATTTGGAGTTCCCCATCTAACTGTTCTGTTTTATTGACTTCACAGTTAGTTTTGCCTTTTCTTCTAAATATGCATGTCCAATGTAGTTTTGTTTTTAACTAATTTAGAACTTAAGTCTGTCTCATCACATTGAAAAATTGGAAACTAAATATAAATCTAACAATATTTGATTGGGGTAGTGAATTTTGGTTGATCTCTAGAGTGGAATGCTCTAGAACCATTAAGCACAATTTGGTAAATCTGTGCTTCCTAACATGGAAACATATCTATGATAAACTGGCAAATAAACAGAAGTCCAAAGGGAAATGCATAGACGTGTTCAAAAATGTCATTCCTGTACAGTGAGATAACCAATTATATTTTTTCTACATTTAATTTTGTTTTTTAGGAGTTCAATAACATGTATTTTTCATAAGCAATAGGGGAAAACTCTTCTCAGTATGGGGAAATAAAACAAATTTAAGAGAACAAATGTTTTGCATTAATATTGATTATTTCACAAAGCTACTCTTAGTCTCCTACGGATTCAGAATGAATCTATATATATGTTGTATATATTATATTTTCTTCAGAATATAGCTTAATATCACATACATGATAATGCAGAAAACATACTATTACAATCTGTACTATGGCAAAGACTTTATGATATATATATATACGTACATGTGTAGATCTGTTATACATTATATAATCTAAATACAATTTGGATGCTGAAATATTATGCAATATATTGCTTTGCTGGATTTGTTTTTCAAGTGAAATGCAGGGCCTGGGAGATGACTCAAAGGGCTGGAGCACATGCTTTCCATATGGGAGCTCTAGATTTGATTCTTGTGCCGCAAGGTCTACTGAGCGCCAGAAGTATTGACCTCCAAGCAATGAGCTGGAAATAGGAACCCAAACACTTCTGGGTATGTCCACCAAGAAAAACAAAACACAAATAGTGCACATCTTACTCAAATAATCAATTCATATTCTAATCCTTCTTGCACACCTGTGCTGGAAGCACCATCCAATAATGGTCCAGAGTTGCTTATCTTTTTATTTTTTAAAAAATGAGACTTCTGTGAAAAATAAAGCAACCAGCTGTCTGGCTCCACTGAGGACCATGGAACTCCTGGCATAATTAGTATCTGTTATTCAAATAAAAGCATTACTTGAGGGTGTCCCCATCACACCAGTGCTTTTCTCATATGATTGGTATGTGCCTCTTCCAGTCCAATTTATCTTGAGGCAAAGTGCTCATGTTGGGATTGATAATGAATGATGAACAAAGATTGTCTTTAGAGATCTGGTTTTATATCTTGACTGTAATATACTCTCAGTTCCCAAATGCTTGGAATAAACATTTCTTTTGAGCATTTTTTTAAAGGTAAAATTCTTGTCCTTTCCTTCTCCAACTCTACATCAAGCCTCTCTTTTTACTTACGGGAGCAGAAACTCTTTAGCCAGTTCCAGTAGTTGAGGTATCTGCAGCGAGTTGTTGATAACACTAGCTTTGCAGTTCAGGTGTCTTGGAAAGTACCAGAAACTCAGACAAAATAGCTGCTTAGCACTGCCTCAGAGCAACTGACACAGCCATGCAGGCTAGCCGCCCACCCAAACCCACCCTCCTGCCAGCCTCTTAACTGGTGTCGCTACTCCTAAAAGGAGACTTTGTATATTAAATCTAAGGACAGAGCATTGGTGCACATTTATTCCAGAGCTCCTTCGTTTTAACAACAATGCACTTGAGCTGAGAAAGCTGAGTGAAATTCTCTGCTCTGAGACAATTGCATGTGTATGTATGTGTGTGTGTGTTTGTGTGCGTGTGTGTGTGTGTGCACGCACTTTTCATATTCCAAGGTGGTAAGCATGAAATTTCCCCATACAAAGACTGTACCCAGAGGAAGGAGGAGATTAGAGATGAATACAAGATGATATGTAGTGAGGGCTGGATTCAGGTATAGAACCAGTGTTTCAGATTTACAGGCCCTGCATTTAACCTGGACTCCATATCTCTGGTTCCTCTCTATCTAGGTCAGAACTGTAGGTTATAGGGGAGCCTTCTGCAACAGCTGGGAGTATTTCCAAGAGCCATGGGTTTCTGTCCGCTCTTCCCCTGAGGTTCTCAGGATAGGCATTCTACATGCGTGGTGAATTGCTGAGATGGCATTTCCAACTTGAGTTTACCTGATGTGGGGAGTTATGGGTGAACACCGTTGTTCAGAAGAGACTTCCCTTCTATTGTTTTCAAACTCCCTTGAAATAATTAGAGCGAGTACAGGGGCCAGTGCCAGAATAGGGTGGCAGAAAATATAATCTAGATCTATTCAGCTACTACATTGTTCGCTGACTTTCTGAAGTATTCTTTTATCTTTGGGGCCCATGCTCTTCTCTACAAAAAAATGGGGACAATGCTATTTTTGTTAGTAGCCTTGAAAGTGTAATGAAGGAGGCAGTTCATGTGTTGAAGGGCATATGTAATCTGTGCAAGTGACTATGATGGTGTTTTCACGTTTTACCTTTGAATTGTAATTACATATGAAGATGAAAAAATCACAGTCATTGAAAAGTATCTTATAAAATTAGGTGCTATACAGATATAATAGATTCTTTTATAGAAAAACATTACATTATACTAAATAGTAAGTGACCTATAATATACTTTAATTACTATGATCTCTATACCCACCAAATGAGAGTAATAATGAAAGATGAATTGAATTTTGCAATGCACCAAGCATATCTTAGAAAAGTTGAACACAGGAAGAAATGTTCAGTGCTTCATATAGGAGGTCAATAAATAGTTCATTTGAAGTGACTAATAGAGAACTTCAATGTAAAGCCCAAGAGAATTAAAAAAACTTTCCTATTTCCATGTATATCAGAATTGAAGTCTATACAATAAAGCACCTGCAGTTATCCATCTTTTACCAGTACCTTTCTTTAAATTTTATTAGTATTAATTGCCAAGTTATGGGATCCTAAACATTCCCCAATCTTAGTTTGGAGTACAAGAACATTTGATAAAGGCAGGAATTTCAAGCAGAGAAAAGAGAGATTTGGAGCTAACACAGAGACTCAGATCCCTGGATTTGACAAAGAAATAATTGACTGAGAGTCTGGGGCCAGCTGGAAAGATGGCCTTCACTAAAACCAAAATGTTGTCCCATAACCCAATAAATTGAGGTACAATTCAATATGCACTAAAGTAATTTTAGAAGCCATCATTCCATTTCAGCAGTAAATGCGGTTCAAAGTGGAATGAATTCCCCATTAAGATGATGTGGTGGAGAAAGTGAAAGAATCTTTTGGTACAATCAATTTATTTTAGTATCCCAAATGCTCACAACAACAGGAGCATGTGTAGTTGCAGCTACCATTGTGGTTGGCCTCCTGTCAGGAGGGAGATGAATGGGCCTGTCCCTAACCACCATCCTGTGCTCCTTCCACCTCAGAGGGGCCATCAATTTTCTCCGGAGAGTGGAATGGAGCCCACATTTGGGTGTGTCGCAAATTAAACTTTTAATAGAAAACCAGAAAAGAAGCATTGCCCATTTGTTTTATGGGCTGCTGCTTTTATTGAAGATAGAGAGAGTTTGGGAGTGGGATGGTGAAGGTAAGAGTTCAACCGTTCTTTAAAATTTTGCCTTTTGAAATGTTGGCATGTTTATCAAGCATGAGTTCCCCCCTCCCAGTTTTGGCCTACTTTCCTCGTTATTTTCTAAGCAATCACTAGAAATGACTACTTTGTTGTTCTTTCTCCTCACAAGCAAGTAGAATACTTCTGATCTATACCTCGTGGAGGAAATAGCAAGGCTCTTTTATCATAACATTTCCTGAAAAAAGGATCCCAGAACAGGAAGGTGAACAGTTAAATAGGCAATAGCTTCAGAACACAATGATCCAATTATGTGGCCTTTTGACTACTATGGCCTTTGGTTTAAATTGAGGATAAGGTACAGCATGTTAAAAATGGGGCAAATTTAATTTTTTTCTCCTTCCACAGGAAACTTTTATTTATGTCATTAATCTTTCTTTTTCTCCAGCATACTGCGCTCTATTCCAATAATGATGAAAGACCAAAGTATCATATGTAGTGACACCCCTTAAAGTGATTGAAAAATGACAAACAAAATCTTTATAAAATGGCTCAACTTTGGGGCTGTAGAGATAGTACAGTGGGTAAGGCCTTGCTTATGACTGACCCAGGTTCAATCATTAGCATCCCATTTGGTCCCCCAAGCAATGTCAGGAGGAACTCCTTAGTGCAGAAGCAGGAGTAATCCCTGTGCATTGTTGGTTTTGACCCAATAACTTAAAAAAAGCTCAATTTCTAAAACAACAGAGGTTTATTGATGCACACAGGTCTTTAAAATAAAAAGAATGATGAGCCCCAGAAACTAAGTTTTTCCACAATATGTAGAGGAGTAAATTTGTGATATTTTTTTGGGGGGAGGGATCCTCTGTGGAGTGTTAGGAGCCCACAGCCATGCCCAGTTATCACACAACCTGACATTTGGATGCACAGGGCTGGAAGTGGTGGGGTCAAGCAGGGTCACACCTGACTGTTCTAAGAACACCGTGGCCAAACTCAGAGTTCTTGTGCATGCAAAGCTCGCTGTCTTCCCAATGAGCTTCCTCCAGACCTAAATTTATGGCATGTGTAAGCTGGCACAGCTCTCATGAGAGATGTCACCTAATGGAAAATATAATGTCAGAGCTGAGTTCTGTTATCTTTTTGAAGACTCACAAGAAAGGAGAAATGAATATTTTAGAGAGTACTAGTTGCTATCACAGATTAATAGATCCTGAAATCATAGCAACTTAACCAATAAAAGCTGATCTCTTGCTACCATGCAGTTCAAAACACTTCACCCAGTTTCTGGAAAATCTAAATAGTCTGTAGTTTTCCATAGGGTTATTCAAGGGCCTGGGCTTTATACACTTCATGCCATCTGCTCTACATTTAGCCAGTTGATGTTAGAGAGACTGGAGATTCTTGTCAAAAGTTATATGGAGCAGACCTGCGCACTGGCCACCTATACTTATATGGAATTGGCAGGCATACAGGTACTTGAATAAGAATGATTATTCTCAGTGCCATTTTATTATAATGTTGATTAAAAAAATGTTCTTGCCAATGCTCAACAAAACTGTTCTTTGAGCCCTGCCTTCATTATATGTCATTCCACTTGAAATCACAGTTTTCAGGAATCTATCTTTGCTGAGGACATTGTGTGCAGAGTAACTGCTGTGATCACTGCAAGAGAGTTTGGGAAATGTAGTTCAGCTGCCTGCTTAGGAGGAAGCAGAAATAGGTTGAGTAGTCTGCGTGCTGAATTTCTGCCACAGGAAACAGAACTGAAGATTTGGAATGAGAAATCAGAGCGTGGGGAGATGTAAGAGTTGAATGAAGTTATAGTAGAATAGAGACTTGTCGAGAGGAAATAAAATGCCCACATTTTCATGGCAGTGCCCCCAGTACCATGACATCACTGTATCACTGTCATCCCGTTGTTCATCGATTTGCTCGAGCAGGTGCCAGTAACGACTCCATTCCTCCTGAGATTTTTTTGTTTGCTTTATTATTATTTTTTTTTTTTGCTTTTTGGGTCACACCCGGCAATGCACAGGGATTACTCCTGGCTCATGCACTCAGGAATTCCTCCTGGCTGTGCTGGGGAACCATATGGGATGCTGGAAATCGAACTCGGGTTGGCCGTATGCAAAGCAAACGCCCTATAGACTGTGCTATCGTTCCAGCCCCCTAGCCCTGAGATTTTAGCAGCCGTTCTTTACTCGTCCTTCCCAACAGTGCCACATTGGAGGCTCTTTCAGGGTCAGGGGAATGAGACCCATCATTTTTACGCCCTGTTTCTGGCATATTGAATATGCCACAGGGAGCTTTCCAGGCTCTGCTGTGCAGGCAGAATACTCTCGGTAGCTTGCCGGGTTCTCTGAGAGGGAGAACAAGACAGTAGGAGGTCATGCTTCCGGGAGCTTATTTTATAGTCTCTGGATCTTGGCTGTTGATGGGATTACACAGTGTGTGTGTGTGTGGGGGGGTGCAGTTTGTGGGTGTGACTGCCTAGCTACTGGAGAATGGAGCATCTGCGTGGAGGAGGCCCAGTCCTGATCCAAGTAGGCTTGGAGATCTCAGCTCTGGGACCCGCACACCTGGATTTCTCTGCCAGTTCCTTCATGTGTGAGGCTCGTGCAAGCATGTGGAGAGTGGCCTTGAGCATGGCTGTTGCCAAGTTCTGGAGGTCTTTGGCTGCCCGAGCTCTGCTCGAGGTGGGGAGGAAAACTCAACCCTCCCCACCTCCAAGGGGCCCTGGTGAAGACAGCCAAGCACTGGGGCAGGAGACTCTACCATAGAACAGGTAAGGCACTTATACACTGCTGATCTGGGTTCCATCCCAGGAATTCCATACCACCCCCAAACCGGAGTCAGCCCTGAGCACCTCCCAGTGTGGCAAAAAAAAAAAAAAAAAAGAAAAGAAAAGTAGGCACTTTAGATCAATGTAACAACCAAGACAGAACCAAAAATAGACAAAACTCCTGGATCAGAAGGCTTTTCTGAAGAATTTGACCAAATATTCTAAGATGACCCCAGGTGTATCCTCCTCAGACTCAAAAAGCTGGAAAGAATACTTCTACACACATTTTGAGGTTGACTGATACTAAAATCAAAGATATTACATGCCAAAAAGAAAACTACAAACTAATATCCTTGATGAATACAAAGGTAAAAATTCTCAATAAATTCTTGATGATGCATTTGAAAGATCAAATATATGGGTCCAGAGCAATAGAACAGTGGGTACGTGTTTACCTTGCATGAAGCTATGCCAGGTTCAATCCCTTAATATCAATTAATTTAGTCAGCATCATAATTCTTTCTATACAAAGATATCTAATTTAAGTAATTATAAAGATGTCAAAATATATGTGGTTCAATGCAGTGAACCATATTTCTCTATGCCTAGCAATGCTAGAACACAGTTTTCTATTGATGAACACTTTGACTACCTAATTAGAATGACATCAAAAGACATTACCATTGGCAATCTGTACTCACAACCCAAATTAATGAGAATACAAAGGAATAAATTACTAAATCAAATCCTCACCCATGTCACCCTTTAAAAAAATTTACCTTTTCAGTAATGTAACTGGTTATTAATATCTCTTACCTTTTTCTTAGTGTAGAAAGTCAATTTGTGTTTTTTCTTTTAAAGCAATATAAGTGCTTGCAGAAAAGAGGAAAGTTTCTATGTTTATATTTCCCTGCAGTTTTGGTTTTCTATTTATCTCTTGTCACTTGTCATCCCACTGATCTTCGATTTGCTCGAGTGGGCACCAGTAAAGTCTCCATTTGTCCCTGTCGCATGCTAGTGCAGTCCAATGATATTTGCTTGCTTCAGGCACAGGAAGAGCCTCAAATCGTTCATTCAGGGATTTGACGAAGAAATCTGACCATCGAGTTGGTGGGCAGCCACGCGGTCTTCTGACATCCTGTGGAATCCAGTCGGTAACAGCTCTAGTCCAGCTGTCATCTCTGAATCGCATTACATGACCGGCCCGTCTGATTTTTGATGTTGTGTCAAATGAGACAGTGTCCCTGATTCTTGACAGTTGATGGAGATCAGAACTCCAGATTCCTTCTCTCACTTGAGTGAGACATGATATTCCCAGCATAGATCTTTCGATTCCTCTTTGGGATACCCTAATAGCATTCTCATTCTGTTTGCATAGGGCCCAGGTCTCTGAGGCATATGTTAGTGCAGGAAGAATGGTGGAATCGAAAAGATATGCCTGGAGTCGGAGGTTCTTTGTTCTCTTCACCACCTCTTCGATGCTCTTGAATGCATTCCACGCTGCTCTCTTCCTCCTGCACAGTTCTGGCACCAAGTCGTTCCTCAAGTTGATTTCTCGACCCAGGTACACATAGCTGCTGCATTCGGAGATGTTCGTTCCATTGAGAGCAAATGGAGCTTCAGGGAACAGTTCGTTTTTCATGAGCATCATCTTGTTGAGATTCAGCTGCAATCCGACCTTTACACACTCATGGTTGAAGTCGGCCAGCATTTATGCTGCTTGGCTAATGTTTGGTGTTATGAGAACGATGTCATGAGCGAAGCAGAGGTAGTGTAATTGCCGACTGTCTATCTTCACTCCCATTCTAGTCATCGCATGGTGTTCTCCAGAGTGGCACTGAAGAGTTTTGGTGAAATGGTATCACCCTGCTGCACCCCTCTCTTTACATCAATGATCACTTCCTTGTAGAATGGTGAGATCCTGGTGGTAAATCCACAATACAGCTCACGGAGGATTTTGATATACTGAGTTTGAATGCCCTGTTTGGCTAGGGCTTCGATGACCACCTCAGTCTCAACAGAATCGAAGGCCTTCTTTAAGTCCATGAACGTTAGACAGAGCGGCATCTTGAATTCTCGCGAAACTTCAATGAGTTTGGTCACTGTGTGGATATGGTCTATCATGCTGAATCCCCTTTGGAACCCGGCTTGCTCGCATGGTTGTCCTTTGTCTAGTGTTCTGCCTATTCTATTCAGGATGACAGTAGTGAACAACTTGTAGACAACAGACAGCAGGCAGATTGGGCGATAGTTGCCAATGCTGTAGATGTTCCCTTCTTGTATAACAGAACAGTCCTACTGGTTTTCCACTGAGATGGAACCTTGCATTCAGACAGGTAGTGTGTGAAGAGTCGGGCCAGTGTATTGATAAGTACTGGTGGGAGATTCTTCAGGCGTTTGGGTCTGACCTTGTCCGGACCAGGTTCTGTTCGCGTCTTTACCAACGAAATGGCACGCCGGATTTCAGAAAGGAGGACGTTGGAATGACATATCCATCCTGCAGAATTTGGTATTTGGGCAGGTAGACATGGCTGTCAAAGAGATCCGAGTAGAAGTCGTGAATAATCCTCTCCATTGCCTTTCTGGAAAATGTGATAGATCCATCGGGATGTCGGAGGGTAGTCATCCTAGTCTTGTAGTTAGAGAAGGATAGGCAAGCATTGCGAATACTTTTCCTGGCTTCTGCTACACTGGCCAACATTGTTGCTCTTCTCTCTTTGAGGTCTTCCTTTATTGTATCTCTGCACAACTTTGTGAGCTCGGATGTTAGCTCGTGGTTGCCTGAGGCTCTCTCCAAACCACGTTGATGAATGAGCTCGAGAGTTTCCGAAGACAGGCGTCTGTTTGTGGCTTTCTCACTCTCAGCATTCTTTGCACAGTCATGGAGGTGCTGAACCAGTCAATCGTATTCCTCGTCGATGTTGTCAAGGACGGCATCTTCCCACGTTGCTGCAATAGTGCCAAAGAGCTCCCAGTTTTTGGTCATTCTGGTAGTAGTCTTCTTAGACTTAAATTTTACAGACTTTTCTCCCCGCTCTGTGAAGTAGAATTTTGCACGAAGGAGACGGTGGTCCAATCCTGTTTAGAATTTTGGGACAACAGCGACATTGGTCAGGCAAAACCTTCGATTGAATATGATGTGGTTTTCTATTTATAATTAAAAAAGCTACTTTCATCCTGCTCAGTTTTCATTGCGGTAGCCTCACCACATCAGTAGAGGAAAGAACTGTTTGGTCCAAATTGTACTATTCTCTTTGTGGTGGTTTAGTGAATTGGTGTAAATTCCCTATCTCTGAATAATGTGGATGTAGAGTATCCCTTCTGCATGCTGGGATAGATATAGCCCTCTGCTTCTTTGTTTAATGTTATATATACATTATATATAATGTTTTATATAACATATATATATATATATATATATATATTTGAGCCTGGCAAGCTCTCCGTAGTGTATTCAATATGCCAAATACAGTAACAATGATGGGTCTCATTCCCCTGACCCTGAAAGAGCCTCCAATGAGGCACCACTGGGAAGAACGAGTAAAGAGAGGCTGCTAAAATCTCAGGATTAGGACAAACAGAGACGTTACTGACACCTGCTCAAGCAAATCGATGAACAACATGATGACAGTGATACAGTGATATATATATATACACACACACACATATATATATATATACAGTGGTATGTATATAAATATATTTGTTGTTCTTTTTAAACCAACATTATTGCTCTACTAATATCTTCTCTCATTAAATAGACCTTGCATTGAAGTTGTTAATACCTGCATAACCAGGTGCTTTGGATTGTGTCAACATTGAGTCAGCTGGCCCCCTGTTGCTGAATAGTCTATTTTCAGGATTTTTTTTCCTGTTCTCCAAATAACATGGCAATAAGTTATTATTTAAATCATACAAATAGTAATTGTTGGTATGTAAATTAATACATTGAAAATGAATCTGTGTATATATTTCTAGATCTTTCCTCAACAGGTGCCAAAGGTGATAGGATGATATCCTTAGAGAAAAAAAACCTTTGTTATTTTGGGGGGGATGGTAGGGGTTGGACTATATCAGGTATGCTCAGGAGTTACTCCTGGCTCTGTGCTCAGGGATCATTCCTGTTGGGACTTGGGAACTTATAAGGGATACCAGGGAAGGAACCCAGGTAAGCCTCAGGCAAGGGAAGTGACTTACTCCACTGTACATCTCTCTAGACTGTGAATAAACACTTTTAAATGATTTTATTGCTTATTGTAAATCCCTGACCTTCTGAAATTGAAATCCTGGAGTAACAGTGGGTGTGGGAAGGTTTGGAAATTATCTTCAAACAAGAGAGCCATGTTCTGTTGTTGTTGTTGTTGTTTTTTTTTTGGTTGTGTGGTGTTTGGGGCTATACCTAGGATGCTGAAGAGCTACTTCTGGCTGTGCACTCATGAATTACTCCTGGTGATGCTTGGGAAAACATATGGAATGTGGAGGACCAACACTGGGTTGGTCATGTGCAAGGCAAGTGCCCTACTTACTGTTGTATCTCTCCAGTTCAGAGATACATGTTTTTCAAAACTTTTCCAAGATGACCAAAATATCAAAACTGATATTAAGTTGGTATTCAATTATGAAGTTGCAAAATTAGACTTCACTTCTATTATTTAATCCTGACCCTGTGTAGTCTGTTATACTTTTATTATATTCCTAACATGGATTGCTTTTACACATTAATCTTGGTTTATAAATTTTATATGAAATATTTATCTTGATCGCCGCATTTAAAATAATTATCTTTATCTTGGTTACTGAGAGGTTGGTTTAAGTTTCTTGTTTGCTTTGTTTTGTTTGTATTTTGGCTCTCTTAACTTTTGTGCCATAACTGACTTCTTATTTCCCTTACCCTACAAGTAGTTGAACCCAGGACCCACACTGAGCATTTTGATGGTTCAGGGACTTTAAAATGTCTGAGAAGAAACACTTTAGTACTTGGATTATAAGCAGTGCAAAGATCAAGGACAGTGATACCATAGGACTATAGAAAATGTCCTCAGGGATGTTGTTATACTTACATCTCAAAGGCTGCAAGTGGGCAGGCCAAGAAGGGGCTGGTGCCGGCTTATGGCAGATAATGGAAGTGTCAGAACTTGCTTTGAAGCTGAGGCAGTAAACTGTTGTCTTCTTCTGATGTAAATACTTCACAAAGATTCCTTCTGAGACCCCATTTCCATCCCATCAGTTAAAGCTATCATGTACTAGAGTCCTGTGCCCTCTTAGCTTTGGCTTTGATCTTGTTGAATCTAATCACAGACTAAGAGTGTGCATGCTGTTTGTACTGATTCAACACCAAAGCAAACAAGGATTATCTGCTATGCTCATAATGCTTCTTCTCCATTCCCTGGTGTGGATGAGACAAGGCTAATGGTTAGCAGAAAGGTGGTAAGTGAGCATGTTGTGTCAACCATCTGTATTTAGAAATGAAGTTCTTATTTTAATCCTAGAAATATTTATCATGTACACACACACACACAAACACACACAGAGTCAGTGCTAAGAGCTATTAACAAAATAGCACTGTAGCACTGTCGTCCCGTTGTCCATTGATTTGTTCCAGCGAGCACCAATAATGTCTCCGTTGTGAGACTTGTTACTGTTTTTGGTATATCGAATACTCTACGGGTAGCTTGCCAGGATCTGCTGTGTGTGCGTGGGATACTCTTGGTAGCTTGCCAGGCTCTCCAAGAGGGGCAGAGAAATCAAACCTGGGTGTGGCGTGTGCAAGGCAAACGCCCTAACCCCTGTGCTATCACTCCAGCCCATTAACAAAATAATCCAGTAAAATATAATGACTCCCAATCATTAAGTAATTCATTCAAAATTTGCCCAGCATTTGTTATTTGCTAGACAGTAATAGGCGACTGATCTCTGGGTAGGCAGGAGATAAGAAGTCTGCTGCTAGGCTCCTGTCCACATAGAGTGGTGAGTTGAGGGATGAGACAATAAGTGAACACAATTACGTTTTGTGTTTGCCCATCATAATGAGTACGAGGAGAGCATGCTCACACTGCTGAGCTATGGAGTTATCCTTTCATGCTCAGAATAACACTGCTGTGTGGGTACAGATTTTCGCATTTAGCTGATGAGGAAATAAAGGCTGCTTCCAGAGAGCTATAGCATCTAAGTGGCTCCCAGAGGTAGAAATAGAGGTGGGTTTCTGCCCTAAGGGTGAGGGAGTAGGTTCTAGTTAGTCTTTTCTCTGCTTGGGCTATCTCTCCAATTTTTTGGTAGCCAATCCCTACCCAAGGCCACTCTTGACTCTAAGAGGTTCATAAACAGCATTCTTGATCACCTTGATTGAAATTGTTTGGTTTTGGGGACATACCAGGCAATGCTTCTGACTCTGCACTTAGGAATCACTCCTGGAAGTGCTTGGGGGACAATAAGGGGTGTTGGGGATCGAACCTGGGTCAGCTGTGTGCAAAGCAAGTACATTACCTGCTGTACTGCCTCTTGGCCTTTTGCTTTAATTTAGAATCATGAGGCACCCACAGGCTACACATCACAATGTTCCTTGTAGATAAACCTGTTGGAAGAATATAGCTTTAGTCTGGACTCAAAATGCATGTTTATCTTCTCCACTTTATTCCCCTGCACCCCCACAACTACTCCAGGTAAAATGGTGGGGCAGGGGTGTGCAAGAAAGTAGAATCATAATACAGCAGATAAGGTGTTTGCTTCGCATGCAGTTGACCAGGGTTCAATACCCTGTATCCATATGGTCCCCAGAGCTCTGCTAGGAATGATCCCTAAGCATATAGTCAGGAGTAAGCCCTGTGTACTGCCACTCCTCCCCTTCGCTACCATCCCCTTCCTCCTCCAAAAAAATGACAGGAGAGGAAGATAGAAGAGACAGGAAAACTGAGGGAAATTGGAATTTTCAGGGTGTATGTATGTGCTTGCAGTTACCCAAACTCATAGCCTCACCCTGACCCATCACAGGGAAGAAAGGAGAACCCATCCCCAGTGCTAACACATTCCTTGGGTCAATGTCACTGCATTGAGAAGCAGGTACACAGAACCACTGGCTATCAGGAGATTTGGTTACTGTTCCTTGGTATAACATAGGAGTGAAGAGAGGTCCCTGTGCAGCCACCTGTGCTCAGAAAAGCGCCTAGGCATGAGGGGAAATCTATGATTTTAGAAGCTTGAACACCAGTAATGGGATTGGAACTGTAACATCAGGATCTCCTCAGTATAGCATATAAAGGGGAATTTCCAAGAGAAATGAGGGAGATGCTTTTTGCATCATACTTTCATTTGCATCCACTCTGTTTTAGTTTATAATAAATAGAACCCAATGCCTTCTGGGTAACTCTTTGTTTTGAAGAAACCTGCCTGCTATTCACAGATACTTCTGAATTTTATGCATTTTTTCTGTCACTGTGTACAATAATAAACTAAGGCACACATGTCACTTTAAATAAACAGGTGATTATTGTAGATAACTCTGGTATAAACATGGCCATAATAAGTTTACTAGAACATAATAAATTTGTACTACAATAATCTTATCTACAGTCTCAAGTTCTGATTCTATAGAGATGAAAAATCAAGATACAATGCATGTATCAATTATAGCTGGTAGTTATTTATATTGTCCAGTGTCTGTTGTTAATATGTATCTAGCTGTGAATACCCATGCAACAGTTAAAAGGCTATCTGTGTACTAATTGATAGCAATATGTATACGAAAATGAGTATGTATTAGTCTATAACAACACTTTGAAAATCCCTATTGTGTGGAATTCTAGATGTGGCTTTACAAAAGGCACTCATGTATTAAACCTGATAAGAGTCTATGAAATTGCATCAGTATTTGATATTTATCTACAATTCAAGTCAATTCTTCGCTTAATTTTTAATTTTCATTAAGGAGACAAGGCAAATGAGATTGATCGGAGTCTACATGACGGTGAGTAAGGGTCCCTGGTGGTCTAAAATTAGTTTGGAGGGGCTGGAGAGAGGTAGTTATGGAACCAGCTATTCAATCTTAGTAGCTTGAAATCAACCATTGTGGGATACACTACAAATGTTACATTTAGGACTTTTTCTTTTGTTTAGCGAGTTGGTTTATCAGTCTAACTTTATCACTACCAAGGTTCTTACACTAAGAGATTTAATGACAGTTCAAGATCTAATGCTCGTATATAATTTGCCCCCTACACACATGCGTTAGCTAGCACAGTGGATGTTTATATATGTCTGCTTTATTTTGGTCTTGTGCTTATTATTATAATTTTAGTACATTGATAATAGGCAGGGGGCTGGAGTGATAGCATAGCGGGTAGGGTGCTTGCCTTGCACACAGGGTTTGATTCCTCCGCTCCTCTCATAGAGCCCAGCAAGCCACCGAGAGTATCTCGCCCGCATGGCAGAGCCTGGCAAGCTATCCGTGGCATATTCGATATGCCAAAAACCAGTAACAAAACCCAGTAACAACAAGTCTCACAATAGAGACGTTATTGATGCCTGCTCGAGCAAATCGATGAACAACGGGATGACAGTGACAGTGACAGTGACTGTGATATAGGCAGGCAAGCTCCACACATACCCTGCCCCTCCCCCTAGTTCTTTTTATCCTGATTCCCTTATTTGATTCCTTGACTTAAATCAACATGTTCACAACAGGCCTGGCTCTCATAAGCATCTGTGTTAGTCTCCGTTGTTCCTCCTGTGATCGTGGGGACTGGAACATCTCCCTTGAAAAGTCCACTGTTGTTGCCCCTGCCACATTGTGATGGCTCTTGCTGTTCCTGTTTTGGTGAAATGGTCTAGGAACCACAGCCAACTCTTTTCCCTCGAAGACAGTGTAGCACCAGGGCCTGGCACAGGTTACATTATGCAGACGGTTGGCATTCTCCCCTGCGAGGATTGACTATTATTTGGAAATTAATGATGGTTCCATATTTTGGGGAGGGGCCCTGGGAGCTGTGATTTACGAACCTCTCTCTTACCATCTGTTCATCTGCTTCAAGGCAGTGCTTTCACAGCCTCTGAAATTGAGGAAAATGATGTTAAATGAGCGCAAATTTTCTTTAAATTTTCATTTGAAAGAGAAACAAAAGAAAGCTTTTTAAGACAATGACTTCTTATTTTTCTTGTGGGTCAATATTCCAAAGATGACAAAGCAAGAAAAAAAGGGTGAGATGAGATTTTTGTTGGGGTTTGTTTTTAATTAAGACTTAAATCATGATTCTCTTTGAATGGAATGGAAAGTGACACTAGCTCTGAGACCTATTTGATAAATTTTGCAATATCCCAGCTGCCAGCCGGGAAATGAGAGCAGGTAGGTGCTCCAGAGGAATTCCATTATATCCAGTTGTCAGACACTAGCACCGGCTCAAGTCAGGAAACCTGATTGTTTCTAGCTTCCTGCCTCTAGGAACGAAGCAGATTATACTTGTCTGTTCTACTACTTGGAAATTTTATGAATCTTGACCTGAAAAGCCCTCTGAAAACTACCTCCTTACCTTGGCAATCCTATAAGCCGTAGAACTGATTTTGTACAACTTTAATACATGAGAAATCCAGCTTCATACATGAAGCTAGAGAAGACACTGATGATTCACTTTACACAGAGATTCTTCTAGGATTTCTTCAAGTAATAAACTCCTATAATGAATTCAAAATGACATCTGGTATCCCAAAATTAAATGTATACTCTACTTTTCAGGAACATGTTTATTTTATAAAGCAGGGCACACAAATACATTTGACAATCTTTACTCAGGAAGTTTTTTTAATGCAAATTTTAGAGATTTGTGTAAAGGCTATTTTAGCAGATAATTTCTTGAGAAGCTGCAGAACAGTTATGCTTTTCATAGCATTTGTAACTTCTTTTAAGAGTTTCAGGTATGCATTTGTATTTATCGCACTTTGGTTTCTGTGTCAATTGTTGGTTCATGCAGGACCCCTCTTTTGCACTACTAATATTTCTTTTCCTTCTTCCTTCCCTTTCCACCCCATACTGATAAGGCAGAAAAATAGAGCAGGGGGCTGGAGCAATAGTTACGAAGGTAATAGGTAATGCAAATTACTTGCTTTGCATGCGACTGACACAGGTTCTATCCTTGGCAGCACATATGGTCCCTCAAACACTGCCAGAAGTGCAAGTCAGGAGTTTAAGTCTTGAGCACCACTGGGTGTGGCCCAAAAACAGAGATAAAGAGAGAGAGGGAGAGAAAGAGAGAGAGAGAAAGAGAGAGAGAAAGAGAGAGACAGAGAGAGAGGAACTCATGATAAAGCATGTCATGAACATGTCATGAAGTTGAAATTGTAATTTTACGTGGGTGGTGGGTGGTTATGACAATTCTTTTCTAAACAAAGACTTGAAAATAGATGAAGGAAGGAGGTTCAAGGAGAGGTGTGATGGAGAAGTATTCAAGAGAGATGGAAAGAAAGTGCAAAGACCCTGTGGCTCATGAGTACCTTCTGTGTTGGAAAAACATCATGAAAGTCAGGGTGGATGCAAGAGTCTAGACGAAGGGGTGGTGGTGAAATGCAGTGATGATCTGGTTAGAAAAAGAATGGTTGAGGGGCTGGAGTGATAGCACAGCGGGTAAGGTGTTTGCCTTGCACGTGGCCGACCCAGGTTTGATCCCCAGCATCCATATGGTCCCCTGAGCACCGCCAGGAGGAATTCCTGAATGTAGAGCCAGGAGTGACCCCTGTGCATCACCAGGTGTGACCCAAAAAGAAAAAAAAAAGGAATGGTTGAATTTAGGTCCTGGGAGGGCTTTGGATTTTACTTTGGGAAACTGGTGAAGAGGAGAAGAGTGATATGGTTTGACTGCTTTTAGAAGCAACTTTCTAACTATGCTGTGTGAAAGCTAGTCTATGTGAAAGCAAGAAAGATTTGAAGGTGGAGACCTGTCATGGACCTGGAGACCTAATAGTGCAGACTTGGATTAGCCCAATTATAGTCTTTTCAATTATAGGCCACTCTCCACACGTTTGGATGAGCCTCATGCATGAAGGGACCAGCAGAGGAACCCAGGTGTGCAGGACCCAGGGCTGAGATCTCCAAGCCTGCTCGAATTAGGACTGAGTCTTCTCCATACAGAACCCCCATTTTCCAGTGGCTTAGCAGCCACACCCACAAACTGCCCCCAGCGCCATGTAATCCCACCAACGGCCAACATCCAGAGACTATAAGACCAAGGTCCCGGAAGCACGCAGCCACTTTGTGGCCATGTGACATCTAATAGCCTTGTTCTCCTTCTTGGAGAACCTGACAAGATACCAAGAGTCTATTGCCCACACGGGAGAGCCTTGCAAGCTCCCCATGGTGTGTTCATATCCCCAATACAGTAAAAGGTATGTACATACCTCTCGGAGAGCCCGGCAAGCTACTGAGAGTATCCTGCCCACACGACAGAGCCTGGCAAGCTACCCGTGGCGTATTCGATATGCCCAAAACAGTAACGATAGGTCTCATTCTCTTGATCCTGAAAGAGCCTCCAATCGTTGGGAAAGATGAGTAAGGAGAGGCTGCTAAAATCTCAGGACTGAGTGTAAAGGAGACTTTACTGGTGCCGGCTCAAGTACATCAACGAACAATGGGATGACAGTGACATTAATAGTCTCTTCAATTCTCTGTTTTGTGTGTTTTGGAGCCACAACTAGAGATGCTCAGAACTTACTCTTGGGTCTTTGCTTAGGAATTATTCCTAGCGATGTTCAGGGGGAACTTATGGGCCATGTGCAAGGCAAACATCCTACTCACTGTACTATCTCTCTGGCCTGAACCTAAACATTTTCTCCAAGAACCAACAAGGTGTGCGGATAGATTGTAGAATACAGAAAGGACAAATGAAAGGGTGGATGGAAGTAGCCAGTTACTGTTGTAGGGTCACCATAAAAAAAAACCACCAGGGGCTGGAGCAATAGCACAGTGGGTAGGGCATTTGCCTTGCACACAGCCGACCCGGGTTCGATTCCCAGCATCCCATATGGTCCCCTGAGCACAGCCAGGGGTAATTCCTGAGTGCAGAGCCAGGAGTAACCCCTGTGCATCGCCAGGTGTGATCCAAAAAGCAAAAAAAAAAACAAAACCACCAGAAAGCCCCCCGAAAATAGAATGTGGAGAAGCCTTTATTAGCACCAGCTGATGGGCTGACCTGCTAGGCAAGGACAGCAGTCTCACAGAGGACGCACTGGTCTTTTAGTAGGAAAAACTGGTGTCGTGAGCACTTTCATAAGCCCCTGCAAAACATGTTTTTCACACCAGGGTCTACATTATGGTGCCTGGGAAATTCTTCCAAGTGTGGCAAAGCAAGCATTGTTACAGAAGCTAGGAAAAGCGGTTGTGGCAGGAGTACATGAAGCAAACAATCAGCCATCTATAAGCATATCCCTTTAGCACCCTAGCTCCTTGTTCCTGTTTGTAATCTGTGACCCGCTTTCAGCCCCTGGCAGGAAGTTCAGCGTACTTAAGGAATGACCCAGTTCAATCAGCTAAACAGTAAACTTCTAAAACAACTAAACTTCTTTCTCCTCCCTTTCAGTCTCCCCTTTACATTACTTCAAATGAGGACCGTGGATGAATAGAGATCATGTGACTTCCAGGAAAGCATATTTGAAAGTCTCACTTGACAGGTGCATTTGGACATCAAGGAGAAGTGTTACAATAGGCAAATGGATGTACAACTCTGAATTTCAACTTGAAGGCTGCCAGTGTAAAATGGACATTTAAAACCACGAGATTAGATGAGATCAGCAAAGTTGTGGATGTAAATAAATTTTTTAAGATGACCCAAGGACCCAAGAACTTCTTCTCATTCACATTACTACCTTAGGACCTTTGTACCATTTTCTTTGTCTGAAACGCTGTTCTCCAAATAATTGCCTCATTTTATTCCGATTTTAATGATTTTTCACATCTGTGCTTTAGTGAGTCATTTTTTTGGCTCTTTTGTCTGGAAAGCAGGTCTTTTTTGTCTCACCTCATAGCAGACTGCTAAGACTGGCTTTATTTTTCTTCTCAGTGTATATCACTATCTGACATGATAGTATGCATACATTTACTTATTTGTTTACTGTCAATCTTCCCCAATTCAAGGAAAGTTGATTCAGGTGGGGATGTCACTGGTTTTATATCATAGTTTACTCCAGAACCAAAACAGTGTTAGAATAGAGTGAACTCAATAAATACTGTTGGGTACATGAATAAACAAACGCTTTGGTAATTTCCAAACTCATCTGTATCAACAATCTCAATTGTTAACTACTCCTATAGAAAGTGTTCATTAGGTCTGAATAATAACAGGGAAATGTATGGTTTTCTATTCAAAATATGTGATTGTATAGCTTGGTTTTCCAAACCTCCCCCAGAGCACATGAAAATAATCATATTGCTTTAAGATAATAAGGCTAGAGTAAAGGAGTTACTGAAGTTAGAATAATTGGGGGAGACGTGGATCTGATCATTACTTGTGAACACTGATTATAAGCACATCATGTGCAAGGCACAATAATTACTAGGAATGTATATGATAGCAGTTCTCATCCTCAAGAATTTATGGATGGGTGAGAACAACAGAAAACAGAGATAACGTGACAAGTTGTTCTGAGGTTAGAATAACTCAGTAAGTTACAGGGAAAATGAAATCTCCCTATAGAACAGGTAACATTTTGTTGGGTAGAGATGCAACTAGATTTCTTTTAGAAAACATTTAGCCATCTCATGTCTTTAATTTTAGTATTCTTGGGGTATTAATTAATTATTAATTGATTGTTAATATTTGTTCATACATTATTAAGCAGTATTATAAATGTAATTTCTAGTACTGAAAGTTATGAAATAGATAAACTTTAGATTTGGAATGTTAAAGCCTTTCAGAAAATTATTTCAGAATGTCTTTGTATTGGTCTGTACTAGTATTAATATTAATATTAATTGGCACTAATTAGTATTAGCTCATTGCACATTTCTCTATTTTTTAGACTAAATTATAAGATTCCCAGAGTATAGTGGTATAGAATTTATTCAGCCAAATTATAATGCCGTTGACTACCAAATTCCTCCCTTGGACAGAACCTGGGACTTCTCATTATGCCTTAGCACTACCATTCCTTAAGTATTCCTATTTATTACACCAATTGACTATTCTAATATATACTGAGGTTTCGAAATTACTGTTTGGTAATATTATATCAGAGGGTATTTTAGTACTTTATTTTAAGTTTTATTTGAATGACCTTAAATAATTGTACAAAGACTGATTCTTTTTTAGTCAAATACTTTCTTCTGAAGGTAAAGAAAAGAACTAGGGCCTTGGTGTTTTGGCTGTAACTGTAGTTAACAGTTAAAAAGTCAAACTTTTACTGTGAGGATGTAAAGTCTGTATTGCTACTAATTAATATTATTACTAGACTGGAGCAATAGCACAGGGGGTAGGCCGTTTGTTTGCCTTCCATGAAGCTGACCCGGGTTCAATTCCTCCACCCCCCTTGGAGAGCCCGGCAAGCTACTGAGAGTATCCTGCCTGCATGGCAGAACCTGGCAAGCTGCCCATGGTGTATTCGATATACCAAAAACAATAACAAGTCTCATAATAGAGATGTTACTGGTGCCCAGTCGAGCAAATCGAAGAGCAATGGGATGACAGTGATACAGTGAAACAGTCAATATAAAGAGCTTTTTCAAGGTATGCAAATTATGAATGGGAGGGCTAGAATCAGACCTGCCTCTCAGGAGCCCCATCCTGTCTACCACACCATCCTGACTTCCTAACGCCTTGAGTTATAAACTTTTACTAAATAAAAAATGGAATGGGGGATGGGAGATAGTACAAAGCATATAGCACTGTCTTGCATGAGGCTGACCCAGGATTGATCCTCAGCACCACATATGGTCTTTGGAGCACTACTAGGAGTGATCTTTGAGTACAGAGCCAGGAGTAATCTATAAGCACAGCAGGTATGCCCCAAACCTCCTCTCCCACCAATACAAAGTAGAATAATAACAATAGAAGAACACTTGAACAACAGGCCCAACCCCTCTTATAATAAAAATAGAAACCCACTATTTAAATTTTTTAAGTGATTAAGAGCACTATATACAATGAGGAAAAAAGAAGCAATGATTCAAGGTGAGAGAGAAACATAACAATCAGAGTTTTAAAGACTCAAACTAAGATAATATTTCATCACTTTTTTTAGTCACCATGAGATACTCAGTTCAAAGCTGTTCATGCTAGAGTTTCAGTAATATAATGCTGCAGTGTACAGTGTAAATTTCCAGTGTAGATCTACCACCAACCATGACCCTGTCCCTGGCCCTCCCAGTCTGCTGCCTCTATGGTTCTATGGTAGACACTTTTCTTCTCTCTCTCTCCCTTTCTCTCTCTCTCTCTCTCTCTCTCTCTCTCTCTCTCTCTCTCTCTCTCTCTCTCTCTCTCTCTCTCTCTCTCCCCCCCCCCCTTTCCTCTCTCCATATTGGGCATTATGGTTTTCAGTACAGATACTGAGAGGTTATCATGTTTCTTCCTTTACCTATTTTCAGCACTCAGTTCTAATCCAGAGTGCTCATTTCCAATTATCATTGCCATAGTGGTTCCTTCTCTATCCCAACTGCCTTCTCCCCCAGCACCTGAGACAGCCTTCCAGCTGTGGACCAATCCTCCTGGCCCGTGTTTCTACTGTCCTTAAGTATTAGTTTCACTATGTTTTTCTTTATGTCTGAGGACAAATTTTTAAAAAGGAAATAAGATACAAGGAAAAGGTTTGAGAGCAAACCACAGATTTAGAAAATAGGCTAAGAGAAATAAGCATACATAGTATTAGAAATATGTGGCATTCCTTTTTTTTTGAAGTAAATAGATTTTATTCAGAGGTTTCTGAGGGAAGGAGGAAGGGATGAGTGGGAGAGAGAATAGTGAAAAAAACTTGCTCAAGAGAGAACGTGGGCTTCTCCAAGGGTGGAGAAAGCCCCTACACATAACCGAACTTTAGACACAGAAGTATGAAAGCATGAAAGTACACATCTCAAGAGGGGAGATGCGGGCAACACATGTGCTTGGCCACTGGGGCGCAAGTAGCACATGGGCTCAGGCAGCATATGCGCATATGTGGCATTCCTAAAGAGAAATTTAAACCAAGAAAAAGATTATAAAAATTGTAATTTAAAAAGTTTAAGAGAGTGAAGTATTACCAAAGATGAAATTTTAAGACAATTATATAAAAATGATGTATTAAAAGTGTATACTCAAAGCCAAAACATTAGTAAAATTGCTGAGTTTTTAAAAAATAAAAAATATAAAAACTTGAGATTCCAGGCAGAAGGACTAGATCACTTATAAGTGAAAGAAAACTGGGATGTCATTATAGTTTCCCACGTCAGTGCTCTATTCCAGAGAGAAAAGGGTAGCATATTTGAGATACTTAAAGAGAGAAAAACATGAACTAAGTATTTTATGTTCAGCTAAGTTGGTTCTCTGTGTAAAAACACAAAAATAAAAAGAAAAGCGCGGGCGGCGAGGCAGGCGAAGGAACGGACGGAGCCAAGATGATTGGTCTCACTTGCAGTTTATTCCAATCTTCCCTCTATACACTCTCCTCTGGAACTGTCCCCTTGCCCCCTCACACAGCTACCTTAAATCTCCCGCATCCCCCAGCAGCCTGGGGCTTATGCAAAGGTGTGGTTACAATCCATAGGGGGTAAAGTTCTATCCCTTAGGGGAATGCTTTCACTAGGACAGAATCTCTCTTTCAGCAGGAGGATCCACCCAAAGGCAGAGTCCCATGAATGTGTTTCTCTTCTCCTCAGCCAGCAAACATATAAGAATTCATAATATTAATCATTTTGTATGGACACAATAAGAGATGCATTAAAGCTTATAGAATTGCTCTCCTGGGGCCATCTCAATCTCAGACTACAGTGCTCAGGCCAGAACAGTCTTTCCTATCCCTAGCAGGGTCCTAGTCTCATCATTACTATTGGATCATGACAGCATTTGTCTATAATCAAGCTCTTAACTTATAGTTAAGAATTAGGCACTTTGGCCAGGCCCATCTCGATGCCAGGGTAGCACATAACTCACCGCTTGCCCTGGATCCTTCCTGTCCCTCATCGGGACCCTGCTTTTGGGGTGCTAGGAACTGAGGGCAACTGAGGCTTAAGTGGAGAAAGCAGATGCCCGGGAGGGAATAATATTCGAGGCTAATTAAGTCCCAAGTTATAAAAACATAATATTGTCTTCTTGTGTCTATACAAAAAAGACATAGCTTTAAAGTAAATATTCAAAAGGCATAAAGAGGAGAGAAAGGCAATGTTATAATATTCAGTGTCCTAGGAAGTTCTGACCTTACCAATTAACAGAGTTTGATTAGAGGAAGAGCAGATAAACTGGTAGAAGTGGTTACAGATAAACAAAGGAATGGGAGTGACTCGGGAGCACTTTGATGGGTGTGACTTATAAACCTAAGCTCCTTGTGGCAAGGGGAGCAGGACAAACCAATGATATCCAACAGTTCTCAAGTGAAAGGTGCAAATTGCGTAGGCAAACTCAGTGAATACTTCCCCATGAGTTTTCCAGAGAAGTAGATTAGAGAAAAAATTCCAGTCAACCAAAATAACTAGACATCCAATGACATATGATTTGATGGCAAACACTAGGTACATATTTTCTTATAGAACTAACATCAAATAGGAATCACAAGAGAAAATATATAAATATATAGTATGTGATATCAATAAAAGTTGTCACAATGTAGTCACTATCACTGTCATCCTGTTGCTCATTGATTTGTTGGAGCGGACACCAGTAACGTCTCTCATTGAGAGACTTATTGTTACTGTTTTTGGCATATCCAATACACCACGGGGAGCTTGCCAGGCTCTGCCATGTGGGCTCCATACTCTCGGTAGCTTGCTGGGCTCTCTGAGAGGGGCAGAGGAATTGAACACAGGTTGGCCGCGTGAAAAGTGAATGCCCTACCATTGTGCTATGGCTCCAGCCCCATATAGTATAATTACAAAATGTTTTCATGTGTAAAAAGTATTTTAAATAGTCTTAGGAAACATTTGAGGCAGAAGAATTTCTACTTTAACTGATTGCTTTATATGCACTTTGAGAAAGGACAAACAGGTGATTTTCTCATTCTGTAATTATATCCTTGAGAATTAGGACTCCCATAGATAAAAATATTTGGTAGGGAGCTGGGGAGATAGATCAAGATGCTGTGAGCATGTTCTGCATGTAAGAGTCCAAAATTTGAAACCATAGTATACATGGTCATCCATGACCCCCAGAAACAACCGTCAAGTGTAGAGCCAAGAGGAGCTCCTGATCACTTCTGGGTATAGTCTCCTCCAACAAAAAACGAGCAAACAAACAGAAACAAAACCCAGAACAAAACCAGTTTAGAAGGGGTTAAGTAAAAGCCCCATGGTATTGATTTTTAATTGGACTTCTCATATTTCTCAAGAGTTCTATGCTTTTGTGCACTGAATAGACTTACCTATAAGGTACCATCTAAAAACAGTGACAACAGATTGTTCTTGAAATACTATTTTCCACTAAAACAAAATATAGACTCTTGGGAAAATAGATGATTACATAACTGGACAGAAAATGTACAAGATGAGCCTAGTCTGTTGTATGATACCAGTTTAAGAGGATGCTAAAACACATTAAGGTCATGTCCAAAGGGCTCAGGAACTAACTTAAAGATGCTCGCACTGGATCAAGATTGGACAGTATATGTCCAAGAAAGACAGCAATTTCAGTAGATTGAAGCTCACTACATTTTTTTTAAGTTCATACCTTAGTAAGAATGAAACAACTAATTTGTATTCTTCAGAAAACAATAAATAACATCTAAGTATTTTTCAAAAACTAGTAAACAATGGTAGAAAAAGTACTGTAGTCTGTCTTCCTGATATGACCTTTACCCCTCAATAATCAGAACAGATGAGTAAAAGTGTCTCTTAACAAAATATTCCAAGTAACAGGAAATTATTTGATTATAAAGTTATAAAATTAAAATATTATTTGATTAGAAACTTATAAAATATTCACATTTTATAACCTAGTAATTAGCCTATTATACATCATTGATTACTAATAGAAAAAAGGCCCACTCATATATCCCATGGCTCTCACAGAACGTGTTAGGCTTTCATCTATGTGTTGGGGAAGTTCAAGGAATCCAAACAGCAGCCCAAGGTAGGTGGAAAAGAAAGGAATTTATTTTTGCAGACCAAGAATTCAGGTGACCCTGGTACTCTCAGACCCCCAAACAAAGGGTCCATTCTACTTTTATGTCATCAGGTATGGAAGCAAACAAGCAAGCAAGTGGGTTCACACAAGTCAATTTGAAGTTAGACTGATGTGCTTACAGAAACCCAAGGGTTTTGGGTAGAATTCACCAACCATCTTGTCTGGCTGTCTCAGTCTGGTGGTTTGGGTCTCGCTGCGCAGGCAGTCCAACAGCACCTCCCCTCAAAACTCCTTATGCCCACAGATTTCCACCAGTTCCCTTCACAAATGTAATTGTCTTGCCAAATATTAAACTAGATAGTCAAAACAGCATATTCATAGAGATGCGATCAGCAACATCCAGATAAGCAGGGAACTCAACTGGATAAACCACTTTCTTTTTTCAATAATTACATGAAAAAACTGTGTTAGAACAAAGAGGAGCTATAGAATGAAATCACTGTATCAGTATCTCTCTCTTCCATTGTTCATTGCTCGCTCGAGTAATGTCTCCATTCATCCCAGCCCTGAGATTTTAGCAGCTTCTCCTTACTTGTCTTCCCCAATAATTGGAGGCTCAGGGGACTGAGACCTGTTATTGTTACTGTGTTTGGCATATCGAATATGCCACGGGAGCTTGCCAGGCTCTTCTGTGTGATGGAATGAAATAGGTATATAAAAATACGGTGTAAAGCATAACTGTTTGGATCTATGAGATTAGGTAATAGCAATATGAAAGTTCTGATATTTTTGTTTGTTTTGGGGAACACCTGGTGGTTCATAGGGCTTACTCCTGCCTCTGTACTCAGGAATCACTTCTAATGTGCCCTGGGGGACCTTATATGATACCTGGGACCAAACCCAGGTTCACTATTGCAAAGCACTATCCTACTCACTGTACTATTACTCTGAGCAAGTTCTGATTTGTTTACCATAGAAATAAGAGCAGTGATTTTTGGGGGGTATTGGGCAAGTGATTATGATTTGGATAGATAGCCTACTACTATCTGGAAGTTTTTTATTTCTTAATTTAAGACATGGCTAGAAAAAATTGATTTTATAGTTTATTAAACTAAGAATTTCAATGCAAGTCCCCAAATCTTTTATATTTTACAATTAGCTTTTTTTTTAAAAACAAAGTTATAAAGCGAGAACTGAACAAGAAAAAAAAAGAAAGTTAATATAACAACAGTTTTTTATTCACCTCACCAATAATTTTCAGTCAGTGTTCTGAAGCACCATGGACAGCCACAACAAACAGTTCTGTTAATAAGTAAGTCTTTATTTGGTCTCCCTACAAATGTATCTTCAATAACCAACTCCAGTGGGCAAGCATGGGAGAAGTTCTATACCCCAAATGAGGCATTCACAGTACATAGTCAAATATGACGAGATCAGTTCAGAGTATGATGAGAATATAGAAATGGAGACCTATTTAATTTGGAGCAAATATATATATACATATATGTATATATACATATACATATGTACATATATATGTACATATATATACATATATGTATATATATATACAGTGCTCAGGGGACCATATGGGATGCTGGGAATTGAACCCGGGTCAACTGTGTGCAAGGCAAACGCCCTACCTGCTGTGCTATCACTCCAGCTCCTAGAGCAAATATTTAAAAGGGGAAAATATTTCAGTTGAATCTTATAAGATAAACAAGACATGTTCTTTCTTTAAAGCATCAATTCATATTGAAAAAGTATTTAGAATTCATAGCCTCCGGTATGACTCATCTTAACCCATGCATTCTAGTTTCTGTCACTCAATTAACTGAAACATGTTGTTGGAAAGTCATTGCTCATTTTTTAAAATAAAATTTTCTTAGTCCTTACCTTTCATTAATTTTGTCAACTGCGCCAACTGTCAGTGTCGCCTTCTTTTAGAAACTTTTTTTCCTCTTTCCTTTTGAACTATGAGGACATTTTAACCTTAATTCAACCTCTTACCTGTCCCCTTTGTTGTTGTGGGTTTTTTTTTGCTTTTTCTTTTGGTGGGGGGTCACACCCGGCAATGCACATGGGTCACTCCTAGCTCTGCACTCAGGAATTACCCCTGGCAGTGCTCAGGGGACCATATGGGATGCTGGGATTTGAACCCTGGTTGGCCGCATGCAAGGCAAACACCCTACCCGCTGTGCTATCACTCCAGCCCCTTACCTGTCCCTTTGAATTGTTGCTCTTTACACCTCCACATTTATGCTGCCTTCCTTTCTGTTCTCTTGCTTTGGTTTTGCCTGCCATCCTGTATGCTGTTAACATTAGCAGATTTATCCAATTCATATTCTGTGAGAATATTAGACACGTGCCTCTGATTCATTGCATCTGAATGTCCAGGTGTCACCTCAAAATTGGCATTCTCCAAGCTGAGCCATTATTTTCCCTAAAACCAAATCCTAGCCCTCCTCTTGACCTTGCCAATTCTCTTCCTAATGTCTCCTCCTTCTTGGTCTAGATTTGGAATCTGATTTCCTTAGCCACCCTGTGAATATATTATGTCCCCCAGTAATAAAGTTCCTATTTTCTTATGCTAAGATTATTTAAGTCCTTTTTGGAACTTCCCTGTTCGCATGGCTTTCAATGAATGCCATTTAAACTCAGCAAGAAGGTTCCTGTGGTGTAACAATCCTAAGCAAAGTTCATCCTAATTCTTTGCTGGATTATGACCCATCTGCCTCTCATTTGGTGGTGATTCTCTAAGGTTCCAGACTAATATGAGACACTATGACACTATTTACCACTAGCTTCAGTGAGGTAACTAGTGGTAACAAGGCCATCAGCATTATTCTAGCATAAAATGAACGAGGTTGCAAATACTACCTCTTTGAAAGAAAGGCTGTCAAGCATGGATAGTCAATCCCACAGTTAGCCTTGGGGGTTTCTCTGCTTTACCACACTTACACTTGTCAGGTTACTTTTTTTCTGCTGAGGAAATGGCCTAAATTTACATTGATTTTGAGAAGATTTATTACAGGCACAGCAGCTGTTGTTTGTGCCTAAAGGTAAAGGTTTAGGTTGAAGCCGCTTCATCTATTTATCCATCTGTTTGTACATTCAAGGAGCATTACTGAAAGCTGACTTTGGTCAATCAGATGAGTGCTGTGGTTCCAGCCTTCATGATTAGTTCTGGGTCTTTACTATACAAGTTTTGTCTGCATGTTTGCTGTTTAGTGGCCCTGAGGAGGTATCTATCCATTCTCTCAATTATTCATATCCTTTATAGTCTTCTCTTCTATATTATTAGCTATCATTCCTTTGCAGATGAGTTTCAGTGTGTTAAATTCCGCACTTGATCTTCAAACTATATTTAACAGGTAATTATCAAGTCCCAAGCTTAATTACAGGAACTATCCTAGAGCTTGAGAATATGGTAGTAAACTAATTCCTGCCCCTTAGGTATTTGGTTAACACTACACAGGTTTCCACACTATGCTTGCCTTCTAGGAATTTATGTTCAAAAATTCATGAGGACTGTAAATTATGGTAAGTTTAAATTGTTTTAGTCCCCCCACACCCCCTCAGTCCTTTGTGCATAAGTAAGCTGCTTTCAAGAAGGAAAATAACAAGATGAATAAAAACTTTCATTAAAAGTAGGAGCTTAGTACTATTTGGTTACTATTTCCATAGCAAAAAAATCACTACAAAACTTCCCAGCTAGGATTACTTTCTGGCCAGTCACAATCATGATACTTGTCAGCATTATCATAACAGTTTGGTAAACAATACAGCTACACAAACAAGGTGGTAATCAGCCACCACTGACAGCCATGTAATTTCTCTGCCTTTAAAGATCTTTAGAGCTCTGGGTAGTGTGGGAAGAAGATAACAGGAGTCTTTTAAGTGGCATGGATAATCAAGAGTGTTTTTTAAAAAGTGTCTCTTAAATATATGCCCATGTCCCCTTAAATCTGTCATGATAAAACATCTCATTTTAGTTGATATATGACAAGGAAGCAATCACCGTTAATCAGAATGACACATTTCCATTTGCTTTATGGAAGAGAAGGTATATGAAGGTCATGAATAAGAAAACAAAGCAGCTTGTGATTCAGGGGGTTTCTTTTGAAATTCATTTCCTTAGGAAGTTCATAATCCATCTCTTCTCTCAGCATCATTCATCCAAATTGCCAGAAGTCCTTGTCAGTGAAGATGGAAATATTTTGTCTTTTTTCCTGAGTCAAGAAATAGGTTAATTTGATCCAGTTCTTTGACAAATTTAGACCGTAAAGAGGCAGGCAATCAGAATTTCTGGTATCAGGCATATATTTAATAGATACTGATTTCATCGTATGTGTTAAGGTTTCACCTGCAAGGTGAGCACTGCACTCAGAACACAAGAAGAAAGGACTAGAGGCTTAGAGCTTTATTAGCATCAAACCAAGAATCTCTACTCTTCCATTCATTAGTTGCCTTTTAACACATGTAGTTACTTGAGTATTCAACCATAACAGTGCTGGTCAAAGCATTATCTTACTTGGATCTCATCTTTCGTAAAGAAATACATTTTTCTCTTTGGGTTAGTGGCTGGAGTTGTAGGGAGAGGTTACTATAGTTGAGAATCCTAGTGCAGTTCTAACTTTGGGGACCTTAGATTCAGCTTCATGCGCTAAAATGTAATTGCTACAATTACATTATTAGAGTCATCTAGAAAGTAATATGATACCCTATTGTGTCTCAGAATACTGTCAGCTGACTGAGAGTCTTCATCTCCAAAACTAAGACAGACTTGTGAAATGCAGAGAAAATCTTGTCATTGGGGATCCAATAATGATCTCTCAAGAGAGATTTACATCCCTAGTTGTTATTTATCCATCTAAGGATAGCTCTCTTTAACTGATAGACTTGGTCTTTGAACTCTCCAAGACTGATTAATTACTGGTTTAAGAACTGCACTCAGCAGTGCTCCTAGACCATATCCAGTGGTGCTCAAAGTTTATATCCTACTTAGTGCTCTGTAGTTCTTCCTGGTAGTGCTGCAGAACCATCTGGTTCTAGGAATTTAACCTGGGCCTTCCACATGCTAAGCATGTTCTTTAGTTCTTTGACTTATCTCTGCAGTGAAAACAATTCTATAAACTAGTATTTAACTTTCTCCAACACCTTTGTCATCAGCATCAACATCATCATCATCACCTTCACCATCATCGTTATCATAACTATTGCCAACATTAGGCAGCTGGGATAGAGAAGGGATCACTAAGTCAATGATGGTTGGAGGGATTGTTCAGGATGGGAGATGTGTGCTGAAAGTAGATAAAGGACCAAATGTGATAGCCTCTCAGTATCTATATTGCAAACCATAATGCCCCAAAGCAGAGAGTATGGGGGAAATTGTCTGCCATAGAGGCAGGGGGAGGGGTGAGGCATGGGGGTGGGGATACTGGGGATATCGATGGTGGAAAATGTGCACTGGTGGAGGTATGGGTGTTCAATCTTTGAATGACTGAAACTCAAACATGAAAGCTTTGTAACTCACTGTGATTCAAAGTAACAGAATTGTTAAGGTCGGGGAGAATATAACAAGATGTAAAGTGAATCCTTAAGGACACCCAAGATGAAGGAGAGTATCCAGGGAAGGACAGATTTGGAAGGTGTATTTATTCTCCAGGCTGAAGTTCAGCATATCTGAGAGAAGATGTGGGTGTGGCCCAAGGATGTTGATTATGTTCTCTGGTTTTATTAAGGCAGAGCTGGTTCATAAAACAACCAGTTTTTGTTATAGAACAGAAATTAAGATGGCAGTTTTGAGTGGTTTCTTAGCAACAGGCTCTTTTTAATATGCCTACTTTCTTGAGCTTCGTAAAAACGAAACTGTAGCAGACTTTTCTGGCATGAGTTTTGAGTCCAGTTCCAAGGCCAAAGTCACATATCTAGTGACTATTCAGGATACAGGCAAAGCTAACCTTTATGAAAAGTGTCATCAGTGAGTTACTTCAGCAAAACAGCATTTGGTGCCATTGATACTGGCTCACCCATGACGTCAGTTTGTATGAGTTTCTTGCCCATGCTTTAGGTGTGATGAAACTCCATAACTTACAACAACTATTTTTGATGTTTATCCCTTTATTGGGTTCCTAAGTTAGTTTTTTTGTTCCCAATGGAAAAAATTACCTACATTTGACATTATCCAGAGTTGCTGTTCTTTCCTAATGGTAGGCCAAATTTCACGAGTTCTTCTTAAAATTCCATTGTGTCTTTGAACGGACTTTTCACTTGATGCAAGAAACTTCAACAGGAAGTTTCTTGCATCAAGTGAAATTGATCCAAAAAAGAAAAACTCTGGAATAGTTGAAACTCATCTAAAGGAAAATCAATCAATTCACTTTGAGGGAACAAAAGACTGGGTGATTTTATAAAGAAATTAATAGAACCCAGAGGGAGAAAAGTCTGGAAAGGTTTGCAGACACTGAAAACAAGGACTCAGGAGCATCAGGTTCCTCTGTCTTGTATTTACGGTTTGTGTATGTGTGTGTTTGTGTGTGTGTGTGAGAGAGAGAGAGAGAGAGACAGACAGACAGACAGACAGAGAGACAGAGAGACAGAGACAGAGAGAGACAGAGAGAGAGAAATTACAAATTTTTCAGAGAAACAATGTCTGTATCCCAGTCCCTGAATTTACAGCTTTTTTTCTAAACTCAAGTGACCAGTTCAACCACACTAAAATCTTGTTGATCTCTTAGACTAACTGTGCAATTTACTGAATATAAAATTCAGTGAGTGGCCTAGCTTGGTTACTTGTCCACCCTAGATCTAATCAACAACTGTAGCTTTAGGGCTTTACTTGTTGTAGATAAGAGACTACATAGTGAAGAGAGACTTTTTCTTTCTTTTTTATATTATTGAATCACTATGAGATAGTTTCAAGCTTTCATGTTTGGGTTACAATCACACAATGATCAAACACCCATCCCTCCACCAGTGCACATTCTCCACCACCAATATCCCAGGCATACTCCCCCCTCCCCTTTGCCACCCTCCCCCTGCCTCCATGGCAGACAATATTCCCCATACTCTCTCTCTGATTTTGGGCATTATGACTTGCAACATAGACACTGAGAGGTCATCATGTTTGGTCCATTATCTACTTTCGGCACACATCTCCCGTCTCTACTTTCAATGTGAGGTAGGAAGAAACCTCCCGCCACCCTGCAAATGTCTTCAACAAACATTAAAGGAATTCAAGCTCCATTAAAATATATGGGAGTTAGAGCATAAGCACATATTTCCTAAGTCAAGTTCTCTAGCTAATCTTTTATTTATTTATTTATTTATTTATTGCATTTGATCAAGATAGACTTTCAAAAATGTTTTTATACTTCTATGGATAGAAGGATTTTGTTGTTGTTGTTAGTTTGGTGGGTTTTGTTTGCTTGCTTTTGTTTGCCTCTGTGGGCTATATCCAGAGGTGCATAGGACTTACTGCTGATTCTGTGCTCAGTGATCTCTCTTGGTGGGTCTTAAGAGAATAAATGTGGTGATGGGGATCAAACCCAAGTTGACTGCATGAAAAGCAAGCACGGTGCCTGCTGTACTATCAGTCTGGCCCTGAACAAAGATTTTTCTTTTTAAATTTGTTTTAGAGCTAGATTGATAATACAATAAGTCGGGCTCTTGCCTTGAAGACGGCTCACCCAGGATTGGTCCTTGGGACTCCTTATAATCCTTTGAGACTGCCAGGAGTGATCTCTGAGTGCAGAGCCAGGAGTAATATTTTTTAAGACTCCAAGGGTAACTGACTGCCAAAAATTGAGTATCTTACACCACACAATGATGATTTGCTTGTGATAGTAAAAAAGTTGTAGTATTTTAATTCCCAAGATGCACAGGTATCTTACAACTGCAGTACCCAGGATACACAGATTACATAAAGTCAAAAAAAAAGGCATATTTAAAGGTAAATGTAAGTCTGGAACAATGTGGATGAAAGCTGACCAGCATAAAGAATGAAGACTAGAACTAAGTAGAAATGTAGAAACAATTATATATATATAATTATATATATGTATATATGTGTATATATATAATTTTCATGTAATTATCAGAGCATGAGGAATAAAGGAAAGACACATGTCCATTGTACCTAACTGAATCATGCAAACATATACCAGAGGAAATACAGCTTTGATGAATTTACTTGGGCTTTTGTTTTCTTGGCCAAGGAAAAAGAAGAGCTTTGTTAAATTAAATGACCTAATCACAGTGCCTGTATGAATGCTACTATCCTTACTAGCTTAAAAAAGGTTATCATAAGAATACTATAAAGATCTCATAGAAATGAAGGAGTACATTCAGATACTAGGGAAACAAGAAAAATGTTTACACAAGTTACTACCATCTTCAGGTTTTAGTGGAGTGAAGTTCCTCATTCACTGATATAAACAGATGGACTCAACTCTTTGCTTTTTAGAACAAAGACTTTTGAAATCTAATTTTTCCTATGTGGAAACAAACTTCACAGCTAATATAAATCACCCATACACTCAAAATAAAATTAATTTAATGTCTTAATTGAAGCACAATGGAAGAATATAGGGAGCATAATTTATCTAAAAGATAAATCTTAATACAGATTGTTCAGAGAAAAGAGCGATGAACTAATCATGCATTTGCACCTGTATCTAGAATCATTACGGTGAGAACTTAAAAATAAACTAATAAAATCAAATTATACTAGCAACATAATATCCCTAAAGGTTGATTTTTCAAGTTATACATTGCAATATGATAAAGTTAAGTGAATTTTATTATTCATTATTCTCATTATTTTTGAATGTCAGGAACTCAAAAAGAAGACAACACGAATGACCCTTGGCTGTTGTGTGATGTCTAGGGATTCAGCTGAGAGTACACCAATGGATGATTTTGGAACAGAAAATGTAAAGGAATCACTTTCAAGATTTATTCTATGTAACTAATTTATCTGTCTCTGGTGGGGAGGTTGAAGATTGGACTGTCTAGCTGTAGAGATCCTTCAAGGTGATCTCAAGGTAGTTAGATTTCCTAGATGGCAGTCAGGGCACTGAAGACAGCTGACTCAGAAGAAGTTGTATATCCTTTAAACTTCCTTGAGAATCTCCAGCATCATTTTTTATACTCCTGATCAAAGCAGTCATGTATAATGGGGGTGTGTACACATAGACCCCCATCTCTAAATGGAAGGAGTGTCAAAGAATTTTCAGCTATGTTTGAAGCCACTCAGTTACTGAATCTTAGCAAATGTCCAACAACAAAAAAATCTGGCCTTATTGATAAAGTGCACAAAAGCACAGTAGAAATGACATCTCCACCTGTATGTTCATTGCAGCACTGTTCAAAATAGCCAGAATCTGGAAACAAACAGTACCTGAGAACAGACGGCTGGCTAAAGCAGCTTTGGTACATCTAACACAATGGAATACTATGCATCTGTTAGTAAAGATGAAGCACGAAATTTGTTTATAAGTGGATGGTCATGGATAGTATTATACTAAGTGAAATGAGTTAGAAAGAGAGGGACAGACATAGAATGACTGCACTCATTTGTGGAATATAAAATATCATAATATGAGACTAACACCCAAGGACAGTAGAGACAAGGGCCAGGAATATTGCTCCATGGTTGGAAGCCTGCCTTATGAGCTGGGGAGAAGGCAGCTGGGATAGAGAAGGGATCACTAAGTCAATGATGGTTGGAGGATCGCTCGGGATGAGAGATGTGTGCTGAAAGTAAAGAACCAAGCATGATGGCCTCTCATTATCTGTATTGCAAACCATAATACCCATCAGTGAGTTGGAGCCATAGCACAGTGGGTAGAGTGTTTGCCTTGCATGCGGTTGACCCAGGTTTGATTCCTCCATCTCTCTTAGAGAGCCCAGCAAGCTACCAAGTGTATCCCACCTGCATGGCAAAGTCTGGCAAGCTCCCAGTGGCGTATTCGATATGCCAAAAACAGTAACAATAAGCCTCACAATGGAGACGTTACTGGTGCCCACTAGAGAAAATTGATGAACAATGGGATGACAGTGCTACAGTGCAATACCCATAAGTAAAGAGACAGTAAGACGGAAATTGTCTATATAGAGGCAGGGGAAAGGGTGAGGTGCTGGGGTGGGGGGAGGATACTGGGAACATTGGTGATGTTGGGAATGTACACTGGTGGAGTGAATGGGTGTTCTATTATTGTATGACTGAAACTCAAACATGAAAGTTTTGTAACTGTAACTCATGGTGATTGAAAAAAAAGGGGATTTGCCTATGAGCATCAAGAAAAAAAAATCTGGCCTTTGAGATACAAAGTGTTATATTCTCCAAAATTTGAATATTTATTAGAGCCTTCTAAAGAATATAGTTTAGGAAACATGGAATTAAAATCTAGATCCTAGGCATGACCTTTATGGATTTTATTCAACAATATTTTAAAAATTGTGTAGGACATAGGATGCTTCTTAATCACATACGATATTCATGCACATTTCAGGAAAGTAAATGTCCTTGGCCTGTGTCCATTCAATACTGATGCTACCAATATTGATTTTATCTTCTGTAGACTGACTTTCTCTGCTTATTCAGTGCATTGCATAGTCCAAAAGGACATGCTCAACTCTGAATCTACCAATTGCTAGCTTCTTTGTTCCACTTGAGCAGATCACTGTATCACTGTCATCCCGTTGTTCATCCATTTGCTCGAGTGGATGCCAGTAACGTCTCCATTCGTCCCAGCCTGAGATTTTAGCAGCCTCTTCTTACTCGTTTTTCCCAACAATTGGAGGCTCTCTTCAGGGTGAGGGGAATGAGACCTGTTATTGTTACTGTATTTGGCATATTGAATAAGCCACAGGGAGCTTGTCAGGCTCTTCCATGTGGGCGGGATACTCTCAATAACTTGCCGGGCTCTCCGAGAGGGATATATATACATTTCCTTTTATGATGATGTGTCGAGCCACTGCATGGCAGCTGCACAATCTAGGAATATGTTCACTCATGCGTAAGGCTCCGCCTGAGCAGGTGGAAAGTGGCCTGGAGCGTGGTGGCAGTGGGGTAGTGGCTGCCCGGACTGGGTCCTTGTGTCTGGGACACTCTTGGTGTGGAGTCCAGTGACATGGTTATGGGGCCCTCATTTTATGCTCCCTTCTGGGAGGAACAACTATGAGTTCTGGAGAGTGGCGGATTATCTGGCTCCAGCAGGAGGTGGCTTATGGGTGTGACCCTTGGGTCACCGGAGATTGGGGGAAGCAGGCAGAGGATCTCTGCTCTCGGGTCCCGTTGAGCCCAGAGTTCAAGATCACAAAGTTCCACAGATAATAACTCAAGCAGATAGTAATGATAAAGGGGTGTTGATAAAGACAGTGATGTGGCAATGTTAGTAATAATGAAAGTGACGGGATGCTGCTGCTGCTACTGATGACGATGACAATGACAATGACACAAAAAGCTCTTAGAATTAAGAACTTCCATTTTCTAGGGACTGCGTCTTATACACCATCTCATTGTTCCCTGACAGAAACCCCAAGATATCTATCACCTTTGTCTTTGAGATGAAGAGACTGAGGTTTAGAACGATTAAATAACCTATGCAAGATCACAAACGTAGATACTGGAGACAAAGATTCATTTTCCTTCCTCCCTAGCAGTTTCAGGTGATACTGCAACTTTATCTAATCGCTTTGGCTGAGGCAAAAGAGATGATGCCCTGTCATATAACAAGAATAATTATTCACAAAGAGGACCAAGAGCTGGCAGACACACAGATCACACCTTCAGGCATAACATACAAGAGGAAACTGAAGTTCTAAGTAGTTATGGAAATTGTAAGAAAGCATTAGCCTGCTCTCTTGGGACAGACAAAATAGCTTCCAGACTCTGTGGAAAGATGGCAGGATCATTTCCTGTGATCTTTGGAAATACTAGAGAAAATTATCAACATATTCCTACTATTGAGCAAAAAGGAAGAAAAGTGGAGTCTTTAAACCTTAGCCTGATATAAAATTCTAGATTCTATTATGAGAAATACATGCTCACTTAGTCTTTGACCCCTAGACTCAGAGATAACTGTAATGTTTCTCCACACCATTAGGTCTACCAGGAATCCCTGCCTTGACCAATTCCTCTATATCCACGGCCTATATTTGCAAAACTGCAATAAGGGTATCTTTCATGAGATACACAGAACCACAGGGTTCCTTGTCAGTGGGAGAGCCTTGAAGATGTGTGATCTGATTGAAGAAAATCAAAAGCTTTAGACAAGTTTTATTTGCCTGCATATATACTAATGAGTTGCCTTCATTTAGTAAAACAGTATTTTACAAGCTATTCTTTATGATCTTTAAAAATGAGAAAATAAAATTGTACCATGAACCGTAAAAAGACAAGAAAGAAAAATAGCCTACTGTGCCTTAATTTAATTTTAGCCAAGTACATTTCTTTCTTCTTTTAAAAAATAAAACAAATTTGTAATGTAAATGCTTTTTGGGCACATAACATATCCAGCTTTAACATTGCATATCTGTTTTATAAAAGAGAGCTGCTGAATGCTTCTTGGAAATACAACAATGTTTTTAGAAAGAAGTTTTATTGAGGTGTTCTCTGAATTTAAAAATAGCCTGAATAGAACATATTTTATATCCATATAACATATTGTTAATAAAAATATGATCATATTGGTGGGGAGAATGCAAAAGATGAACAGATGTAAAGAAAATTCATACTCCTATTTGCTTTTGGATCATTAATTCTATGATAAACAATGTCTCTAATGTTTTATATTTTCTTTGAATTATATATCTCATAGCATATAGGAATATCTTATATTAGGGTCTTCTAAGAATATCTTTATATCTCAATAGATGTTTGGGCCAAACCCTAGACAGGAGATTTGACTCTCTCTCTCTCTCTCTATATATATATATATATATATATACATATATATAGAGAGATATATACATATATACATATATATGGTATATATGTATATATAGCTTATATATATTATATGGGAGTACATACACTTATCAAATTAATGGGTTTTTTATTTGTGTGTTTGGGAGTAGATGACAAGAATTTTAATGGTGGGTTCTTTGGAAGCTCTATTTTTACCATTTTTGAGAAGTTTTTCATAATGTTTTCCATAGCGACTGAACCCAGTTGATGGTCTCACTAACAGTGAATGAGGATGCTTTTTAACCACATGCCCACCAATACTGGCTGTTTCCTGTTTTCCTGATATGCGCCATGTTTATTGTTGTAAGATATTCTCTCATTAATTTTGATTTGCGTCTCCCTGATAATAAGTGATGATGAACAGTTTTTCATATGCCTACTGGCCAGGAGTCTTGTCTTCTTTGGGGGAAAGATCTGTTCATTTCCTCTCCCCATTTTCTGATGGGAGTATTAACTCTGTTGTTGTTGAGCTTTGTGTTTTATATGCCATAGTTATTAGCCACTTACCTATGTATATTGTACAAATCACTGTATCACTGTCATCCCCTTGCTCATTGATTGGCTCGAGCGGGCACCAGTAACTTCTCCAGTGTGAGATTTGTTGTTACTGTTTTTGGCATATTGAATATGCCATGGGTAGCTTGCCAGCCTCTGCTGTGCGGGCAAGATACTCTCGGTTGCTTGTCGGGCTCTCTGAGAGGGGTGGTGGAACTAAACCCGAGTCTGCCGCGTGCAAGGCAAGTGCCCTACCACTGTGCTATCTCTCCAGCCTGTTGTACAAATATGTTATCTTATTCAATGGAGTTTCTTTTTATTTACCCTGAATTTCTTTTGTCATGCAAACATTTTTAAAAATGGGGTTGGAGCTATAACGCAGCAGGTAGAGCGTTTGCCTTGCACGCGGCCAACCCAGGTTTGATTCCTCCGCATCTCTCGGAGAGCCTGGCAAGCTACCAAGAGTATCTTGCCCGCACAACAGAGCCTGGCAAGCTACCCGTGGCGTATTCAATATGCCAAAAACAGTAACAACAAGTCTCACAATGGAGACATCACTGGTGCCCGCTCGAGCAAATTGATGAGCAATGGGATGACAGACTGTGATTTTCATAAAGTTTTTCACAGTAATTGATTATACTTAATATTTCAACACCAATCTCACCACCATTAAACCTTCTCACCACCATTATTTTGAATTTTCCCACCACCACACAAGCCCACCCCAAAGCAGATACTAAATGATTTATTTTGTATTGCTTGTTATGAATAATTGACTAAAAATGATCCAAAAAGATATCCTTAGAAAAAAGTGTGTGAAATTTGTTGTAGCTCATCTTGGAGCCATTGAACCCCTATATTAGAGACAACTAACATGTTGGATAGTGATTTTGAGGTCCTGAGGCATCTCTGCAGCCTATTGCTCTCTTCTGAGTTTCGTCTGTGAGTCTGTCTGTATCATGGCCATCAATGCACTTAAATGGTGCCCAGAGGCAGTTCGTGGGCATAACTTCTAGGAAACTAGAAGCACAGGAAGATGGGAGGAGTGGACCATTACTGACTCTGGATGAGCCTAGAGATTTCAGTCACAAGTCCTGCATACCTGGGTATTTTAGCAGATTCAATCTCCAGTGTGGGGACGTGGGGGTGAGCCTGTGAAGGTTCACTGTGAACGTGGCAGGGATTGGGTTCTGGATGTTTGTGGCTGCAGGGGTTCTTTGGGGGCAGATGGGGGGATGAACCTGTCATCCTCTGAGGTACAGGATGAAAGAAACCAGCCTGGAACGTATTAGGGAGACATCCTCTGCAGTGTGCTGCTCTCTTCTGGAATTCGTTGTCAGTCCATGCAAATATGTGTCAGTTAGGTGCAGTCCCACTTGGTGTTTGTTGTTGTTTTGCCAGTGGAGTTGATCACTGAAGACCAATCTGATACCCATATCCTGGGGAATTTCAGGTATGTTTGCCTCATTGTTTTTGATGTTTTTTGGTATAATCTCAAGATCTTTTATTAACACTGAATTCACTTTTTTGTTTGTATGAAAAATACAGGTTTATTATTTTTTTTTTTTGCTTTTTGGGTCACACCCAGTGATGCACAGGGGTTACTCCTGGCTCTGGACTCAGGAACTACCCCTGGCAGTGCTCAGGGGACCATATGGGATGCTGGGAATCGAACCTAAGTAGGCCACATGCAAGGCAAATGCCCTACCTGCTGTGCTATTGTGCCAGCCCCCTGAAATATACAGTTCTATCTCCAGTTTTCCCACGATCATTTGTTGAAGAGGCTTTCTTTTCTCAACTTTGTCATAGTTGTGAGAAGTTTGATCTCTGTGCTCTTAATTCAGTTCCATTGGTCTGAGCTTGCCTTTATTCCAGTACCATGCAGTTTTGATTGCTATAACGTAATAGTATAATTTAAAGTCAGGTTGTACAATACCTTCTGTATTCTTTTCCTCAGAATTTTACTGTCTATTTGGGGGAGTTTTATGATTCCACAGAAATTTTAAAAGCATTTGTTCAAAGTCTCTGAAGAATGCCATCAGAATATTGGTGATACCTTCCTTTTCTGCCTTTTGGCACTGTCATTCAGTGGACTACTTGGCAGACCTTATCCCACTTTATAAAGGACAGAAATACAACTGTCCGTTCTCTAATGTATGATCTAAAGCTTTTACCCTAGCTTAGAGGAATGTTTTATATCATTCTGCTTATCTTGTGTATCCCTGCTAGGTATTATTCATTATTGTTTTGGTGTTTTCTTTCGTAATTTTATTCTTATGTATAATTTTTTAGTTTTATTAATGCTCTACTCTTATTAATTATATTAAATGTATTAATTTTCTTAGTACCATACTTTTAAAAACAAAAATGAATATTTTTGAATAAAGATAACTAAGCATTCAAATTTCTCAAGTGCAAAAGCAAAATCAACTGCAAAGCAAAATCTAGGGCCCAGAGTGGCAGTGCTGTGTTAAAACATATGCCTGGCACATGGCTGGTTCTGTTTAGAGTTCTCAGACTTCATGTGGTCCTCTGAGAACTGCCAGGTGTGGTCCCTGGTTAGAGTGTGAGGAGTGTCATCTGTACACAGAGATAAGTGTGGCTCCTGAGCATTACTGGGTATATCTCCCACTCGAAAGTAAAGTAAAATGTATTTAACAATGCAATGATACCACATGCAAAAACCATTTCTAGAGTGAAAATAACAAAAGGTAAGAAAGTGAAGCTTTTCCCATACTTAGAATGGTTGCTTTTTTCTCTATAATTTTATCAGCATTGCTAGATGCAGAAGGGCCACGTGCATCTAGTAGCCAGCATCGCTTTCACTGCCACTGTCATCCTATTGCTCATTGATTTGCTCGAGCAGGCACCAGTAATGTCTCCATTTTTGAGACTTGTTGTTACTGTTTTTGGCATATCAAATACACCACAGGTAGCTTGCTAGGCAGCATAAAATAGTAAAATAAGAGTCAGAGTTGTGTACATGCCTGAGTTTCTGCAAAATTTCATGCTTTTCTGATGACAGTATTCTCACATACAAAATGATAAGAATAGTATATATTTGCTAAATTGTGTGTCTGGTGGTGTTTCTTTTTTATTCTTAAGATTAAATGATAAGTTAAAACATAGCATAAGATCCTGGTAGACTGTAGTGGCTACAGAATTTTTTTCTTTTCTTTTTTAAGAAAACAATGGTAAAGCCAAAATAGATTATGTCTATTCTGTCTTCTAAATTCTTGCAATCCAATGGAAGAAACAGAGACAGGAACCTCAGTTCTCTTGGGAAGTAGTTTCAGTAATAAAATATGGTGCCATTTGCCCAACTTCTAAACTTATTTTAAAACTACTGGCTAAAAAACCTTGCTGGATGTCTTTTGTATGCACTACCCTTCTCTGCTTGCTCTGTCAAAATAGAAAATAAATTGAAGACATAGTACCTGACCTTAAGGAGCTTGAAAAGCACATGAGGTGAAGAGCATTGAAAAAAACGCTCATGTAATTTACAAATTGACCTTGAAGATCTGGGCAGGGTGGAGCTGGTTCGAGTAAAGGTAGATGTGGTTGGCACACAGAGAACAGAATAAGACAGGTTGTAATAAACCTTTCCTGGTCCAAACAAAATTTAGGTCAGTTTCGTAAAATAACAGATGTGAATTTGATAAAGCCAAAGGAAAACTATTAGAGAAATTTATCGGGCTACTTTTCAGCAAAACTGGGCAGTATGTACTAAGAAGCTTTAAAATTTGCATACCCTTAAGCTCTATAATTCCAACTCTGTAAATCTATCTTAGGGAACGAACACTCCAATCATGCTAGTAAAATTATAAAATGTTTCAGCCTCTTTGGTAGATGATTTGGCAATTCTTCCAAATACCAAACATATAATTAGCATATAATCTAGCCATTCCATTCACAGCTATACATACCCAAGAGAATTGACAACCTGTGATCACATCAAAACTTGTATAAAATGTCTATGAAAGCCCTGTTTATTAAAGCCAAAATCCAGAAATATACAAATGGTTTTTATCAGTTATGGATAAACTGTGTGTGCTATATTCATGCAATGGAATTTTATTTGATTACAGAAGGAATGAAGTATTATAATGTGCCTGAATCTTGCAAACATTGTACTGAGTAAAGAAGTCATTAAAAAATATGTTGTGATGCATTTAGATGAAATCTCTAGGATGGGTAATTTAGAGAAGATACAAAGTAGATTGATAGTTATTAGGGCATGTGGAAGGCAGGTCTGGACAATTAATGCTAATGGGTAAAGGGGGGCTCATAAAATGTTCCAAAATTTTACAGCAGTGATGGTTGGATAACTGGGAATATGCTCAAAATCTTAACATTCTTTACAAGGGTGAATTTTATGGTATGTAAATTATATCTCAATAAAGATGTTATTAAAGACAAAATAGTGACTTTCTTTTCTAACATTGAAAAATCAAAAGCAATCTAAGCATCAGTCACTAGTGAACTAAGAAAACAATCAAGTCAGGGAATGGACTCTTCAGCATCCATTCAAACATTTGTTTACTCAAATGACAAAAGTTCTTCTGGCCCTAATGCTGGAAACACCTTCTTTCATACTGACTGATTCTTTCTAAGCATGTCTCAGCTATCTTTAGTCTGTCTCATGTGAACTAGAAACAGCTTTTGCTTTTGTTTGTTTGTTTGTCTCGGGGCCCTATCTGGAGGTTCTCAGAGCATACTCCTGGTTCTACAGCTCAGAGATCACTCTTGGTGTGGCTAAGAGGGGTGACAGAAGTCAAAACTGGGCCAATGCTGTGCTTTTGCTCTGGTTTCAATCTCATGCTGCCTTGAATCTGTCTCTTAGGTCAGTAAAGCTCTATTCTCATCATCCTTCTGTCTTTGGGAGAAAAGACATCTATGAAACATTGTCCTAGAAACTAACACAGAACCTGCTCCATGAGTCCCCAGAATACAGTGTGATGTATTCATTTGTTGGGGCTGCCATAACAAAATGCCACATAGAGGGGATGGATGGGATATTAACTAAAGACCATGTGCTGTCTCATACTGGAAGAGTGGGATGAGACTGCAGACAGACTTGATTTCTTTGGAGGTATCTTTCTTGGCTTATAGATATGGCCATCTTCTCTCTGTGTATTTTATTTACTATCTTTCTCTGTATGTGTCTGTGTCTTCTTTAGATAAGGAAAATGCTCTTATTGAATTAGGACCAAACCGAATGACCTCTTCTTACCTTAATTAATTCTTTAAATGCTTCATCTTGAGGGAGAGAGAGAGCGATAGAGAAGGGGGAAGGGAGAGGGAGAAGGAGAGAGAGAGGGAGGGAGGGAGAGAGGAAGGGAGGGAGAGAGAAGTCAGTGGGGTATAACCCATGCTTTTCATGCAGAAGGCCTGAGTTTGAACCCTGGTTACAAATATTTCCCTATGCATTGCAGAAAGAAACCCAATTACAGAACTAGGGCACCACTAGTTATGATATCCAAACAAAATCAATTAAATAAATAAATACTTTATCTTCAAATGAAGTTATATTTTTAACAAGAATTTTAAGACACAATTTTTTTTTATTTTTTAATTTTATTGAATCACTATGAGAAAGTTACAAGCTTTCATGTTTGGGTTACAATCTCACAATGATCAAACACCCATCCCTCCACCGGTACACATTCGCCACCACCGATATCCCAGGTATAACCCCCCTTTCCCACCCTCCCCCTGCCTCCATGGCAGACAATATTCCCCATAATCTCTCTCTCTACTTTTGGGCATTATGGGTTGCAACACAGACACTGAGAGGTCATCATGTTTGTTCCATTATCTACTTTCGGCATGCATTTCCCATCCCAACTGGTTCCTCCAGTCATCATTTTCTTAGTGATCCCTTCTCTATTCTATTTGCCTTCTCCCCTCCACTCATGAAGCAGTCTTCCAGCTATGGGGCAATCCTCCTGGTCCTTGTATCTACTGTCCTTGGAAGACACAAAAATTCAGGGGTATATAATTCATAAGTAGAGACAAAAATACAACTATTTAAAAATAATTTTTAAGGTTAAGAGAAATGGGTCAGAATTACTCTACATATGATAAGTTGTTCTTCATGCTCTAGGTCAATTAATTCTTGGTGTTTCTGTTTGTTTGTTTGATTGCTTAGGCTTTAACTCCTGCATTCATATAGGAGATCCCCCCAATACTCTGGAAACCTCTAGATATTTTGTTACTTAGCATAAAGACCCAACTACTCCCTGATCCCAAGACAGAAATGAAATCTATCCTCAACTCCCAATTATATATGCAGAACATACACACAGCCTTTATAGCCCATGAGTATTAAATTCTTCTGTACATAAGTCAGAAGATAGGGTATCTTCCCCTCAACCCCCAAGGACAGGCTGATCCCAGAACATTTTCCCCCAAATTGGCTATGATGCATAAAATAGAATCAGATAGACAAATACTTTGTTAATTTTTATCTAGCCCCTTCCAAGCACTTTTGATCAAGGGTCCAACAATCTGGAGTTGGTATCCCCATGATCATCTTATAATGAATTTGTATTGGCCAAAAGTATGATTGAAATAAATCATATAAAAGAGACAATATAAACAATCATAAGCCAACAACCAAAGCATATGAGCTCTTAAGGGAAATGTCTAGATAGAGAACCCAGTGGTTCAAAGTGGTTCTCTGTCTGTTGGTCCTATTTCCTAATAGAAAATAGCTATACAGAATGGGGGCCTGTTTGAAGGTTTGTTTTAACGAGAGGGTTAAGGGAGAGTGAACCTGTGTCTCACTGATCTCAGGAGGTTTTCTTATTCCTAAAGTGAAATCTAGGTTCAGTATGGAAAAAATGATGAGGAAGATTATTAATGAATCTCTGGAGTATTCTGGAATGAAGGGCAGTGTATTTTCCCATTAATAGATCTTTACTAGCTGAGGAGCAAGCGAGGCTGGGAGAGCCCCTGAGTACCAATTGCTTAGGAAACTAATTGCAAAGAGCTCTGACCTTTTGCCTTAAATCATGCCGGTGTCCCAGGAAATCATTTTAGGCATTCATTGGTCTTTGGCTTCTTTTATTTCTATCCCCATTTGGAGAGCTCCATTTCAGAAAGTTTTCTCTGAATATCTTTGTTTTAGTGATGTCCTCTTGCTGATCTGAGAGAACCCGAAGAAGTAACTATAGAATGGACTGAGGTAATTAATATAATAATACAAGCTGATGAGCTGTTTAATAAATATGTATAAAGAACCTACTAAGTGTGAAGCTGTGGAAATACTAAGACAAGCACTACATTACGGGGGTCATACTACCCTGGTTCTCATGATTGATGGAGCCAGAACTAAGAAAGCTGAGAATGATATATTGGGGTCTGTAGGAATATGGATAATAAGGCCAGAAAACCTGACTGTGACTCTGGCTATGCCTATAAACTGGGTGGGAATAAATTCATCCTCAACCAGCTCCTTTTCCTGTCTTGCTTCATTTCCAATATGCAACATTAGACTACATATCCCTCTAGCAATCTCTGGTGTTTCTTTAAAGTAATATTTTAACAGCATTAGTGAGATACAATTTACATACAATGTGACCACTTAAAGTTTAAAGTTCGGTGGCTTGTCTAGCCATATTTACAGTGCTGTCTGGCCATCACCACTATCAATAGGGTACCCGCTGCTTGGTGTCATTTGGGAGATACAATGAAATAACTTTTATAAGCTTTAGACACTGAGGAGGAGCTTTAAAGTTATATTTTTTTTCTGCAAGTGACTGTAGTTTATACAGTTGAAGTTGGTGCAAGGACTATTATTTTAGGAGCATAAGACTGTTCTTGCAGGCACGGGGTGATACAGCCAAGTGCAAGGATAAAGGAACACAGGGACCCACTGCCTGTGTGTCCTTACCAGATGGAGTGACAGACTGTCCTTTTTCATAGCCAGTGGAATTATTTTCCAGTTGCACTATCAAGCCAACTAAAATGATTTGACAGGAGTCATTTGGGACTGATTTGGGGGGGGGGGTTAAATTCAAAACTGTTTGTCATTAGGTCTGGTGATCCCACACCAACATGTTAACAAACAAAGAACAACACACTTCTGGGACAAACAAGAGTTATATAAAAGTTAGGTCTTCTAAGCCCCATAACTAGAGCCCACAAAAGATCAGACATCTGGATACTTGTCATTTGCTGAAGCTCAAAGCTGACCCTTGGAAGATCGTGGCTAAGCACAGTGGTGGTATTTCATACCAAATAGACTGCTCTGTTGTGTTGCTGTAGTCCTGTTGGAGGGAAGATGGAGGATCTGGACTCTTCCAATTTCAACAGAAACATGGCATTATTTTTAGAGTGTTTGTATGTGTTTGATTCACTAGCATAAACACTGTTCTTGTATTTGTTACCCTGGGCTGAGGAACACAAGTATAATTATGTTTAGTCATTTTCTTCTGAACGGCAAACAAACTCTTGCAACTATGACATCAGCATGCACCCAGGTAGCTAAAGATATCATTATTTTTTAATCACCTTCATCATCATAACAAATTTTATTTTGTTTCAATATAGAAATCAATCATATGCTTTACACCGGGGGGCCGGAAGGAGGAGGTGCCGCCACCACACCTTCTCCAGATGGAACCCTGGCGCCACTGAGCAGCAACTAACACGGCTCCAGGACTCGGGACTGGGACAGATCCGAGCCGAGGGGGTCACTGGAGTGGGGCGGCGCCAGCCCAAAACTCCAAGTGGTCCCGGCCGCCGGAAGTCACGCCCTCGACCCACCCTCGGCGCCATCTTCATGCCACAATCCACAGAGAAGCGGCAGGCATTCTGGTGAGCAACGCGGCCTGGAAAATGCTCCGGACCCGAATCGGGGCCAGCAACACCGGGGGGCCGGAAGGAGGAGGTGCCGCCACCACACCTTCTCCAGATGGAACCCTGGCGCCACTGAGCAGCAACTAACACGGCTCCAGGATTCGGGACTGGGACAGATCCGAGCCGAGGGGGCCACTGGAGTGGGGCGGCGCCAGCCCAAAACTCCAAGTGGTCCCGGCCGCCGGAAGTCACGCCCTCGACCCACCCTCGGCGCCATCTTCATGCCACAATCCACAGAGAAGCGGCAGGCATTCTGGTGAGCAACGCGGCCTGGAAAATGCTCCGGACCCGAATCGGGGCCAGCAACACCGGGGGGCCGGAAGGAGGAGGTGCCGCCACCACACCTTCTCCAGATGGAACCCTGGCGCCACTGAGCAGCAACTAACACGGCTCCAGGATTCGGGACTGGGACAGATCCGAGCCGAGGGGGCCACTGGAGTGGGGCGGCACCAGCCCAAAACTCCAAGTGGTCCCGGCCGCCGGAAGTCACGCCCTCGACCCACCCTCGGCGCCATCTTCATGCCACAATCCACAGAGAAGCGGCAGGCATTCTGGTGAGCAACGCGGCCTGGAAAATGCTCCGGACCCGAATCGGGGCCAGCAACACCGGGGGGCCGGAAGGAGGAGGTGCCGCCACCACACCTTCTCCAGATGGAACCCTGGCGCCACTGAGCAGCAACTAACACGGCTCCAGGATTCGGGACTGGGACAGATCCGAGCCGAGGGGGCCACTGGAGTGGGGCGGCGCCAGCCCAAAACTCCAAGTGGTCCCGGCCGCCGGAAGTCACGCCCTCGACCCACCCTCGGCGCCATCTTCATGCCACAATCCACAGAGAAGCGGCAGGCATTCTGGTGAGCAACGCGGCCTGGAAAATGCTCCGGACCCGAATCGGGGCCAGCAACACCGGGGGGCCGGAAGGAGGAGGTGCCGCCACCACACCTTCTCCAGATGGAACCCTGGCGCCACTGAGCAGCAACTAACACGGCTCCAGGATTCGGGACTGGGACAGATCCGAGCCGAGGGGGCCACTGGAGTGGGGCGGCGCCAGCCCAAAACTCCAAGTGGTCCCGGCCGCCGGAAGTCACGCCCTCGACCCACCCTCGGCGCCATCTTCATGCCACAATCCACAGAGAAGCGGCAGGCATTCTGGTGAGCAACGCGGCCTGGAAAATACTCCGGACCCGAATCGGGGCCAGCAACACCGGGGGGCCGGAAGGAGGAGGTGCCGCCACCACACCTTCTCCAGATGGAACCCTGGCGCCACTGAGCAGCAACTAACACGGCTCCAGGATTCGGGACTGGGACAGATCCGAGCCGCGCGGCCGCTAACGCGGCCGCGCGACCTTTTCTAACACCTGAGAACATATAATCTTTGAATGGAAAACTAATTATCAAATGCCTCCTTATTAGGGTTATCTTTTTTGGGGATATAACTTCCACAACAATAGTGAGTTTTGTGTTGAAATATGGAACGTAATCAAGGTGAAGAAAAAATAAAGTGAGGTTCATCAGTTATACAGTTGGGGTGGAGGGCGGGGGTATACCGGGGATTTTGGTGGTGGAATATAGGCACTGGTGAAGGGATGGTGTTTGAATATGGTATAAATGAGACATAAACCTGAGAACTCTGTAACTTTCCACATGGTGATAAAATTAAAAAAAATAAATAAATAAAGGGACACATCTAAAAAAAAAAAAAAAAAGAAATCAATCATATGCTTTAATATAGCTAAGCAGTGATGATAATGTAATGCTAATCTTCAAACAATACTATTTGGGGGGATGGGCCATACCAGCAGTGCTAGGGTTTAATCCTGGCTCTGCATCAAGGAGTATTCTGGTGGGCTCAGGGGACCATATGGGATGCCAGAGATCAAGCCCAGGAAGGCCTTGTGAAAGGCAAGCACCTTACCTGCTGTACTAACTTGGTGGCTCCCAAAATAGCAATTTAAAATAATTTATATTTTTTCTCCAAAAATCATCAGGGAGACTGGTTCATATAGTGTTACTTTCTGTGTCTAATTGAAGCATGGGGATCAGAAATCTAAAAAAGGAAAATGTTCCATGTGCACTGGAAAAGAATGTGTATTCTTTCTTTTGGGGGTGTAAAGCCCTGTATAAGTCTATTAGTCCTCTCTCTTTCATTTCTTCCTTCAGAGCCATTGTTTCCTTGCTGAGTTTTGTTCTTGTTGATCTATCCAGAGGTGATAAGGCGGTGTTGAAGTCTCCAGGATACTGTTGTGGTGCTAGTGATGTCCTCCTTAAAGTCTGTTAGGAGTTGTTTTAAGTATTTAACTGGTCGTTCATTAGGTGCATATATGTTTACTTGTCTTTTAAATTTGTATTTGCATGACTTCTGGAATCAATAAATTGTTTTTTTACAGGAAAAAAAAGAAATACAAAAAATGAATTTAAGTTCAAATTTGTTTTCCTTGTTCCCCACCTCCCCCCCTCTCTACCACCAATTACCACCATTTCTCTCTCTATCTCCACCCTCCCTTTCATTATGACTGAAGTTGGAGTTCTTTAGACCAATTGAAGGTGATTTTTGGCCCTATGGCACATTTTCTAGGAGGCATTTGGGGTCACAACCAACCAGATGGATTCAGGTGTTGCTAATGACACTCGTTGGGTAGAGGTCAGACATGCTGCTAACCATAGTGCAGTGTACCAGTCAGCAATCCCACCCTCTGCAGCAGTGAATTCTCTGACACATTAATGGTAACACTGCTTCGGGTATGACTGAATTGTTCTGTCACTTTGGAAACAATTCTGATGGAGATGTGGGCCAGTGAACATGATTGTCTTATAGATAAGCAATATGGATCAGTGGTCAGAGTGTATATTTTGAAATGAAACAGCCTATACCTGGGTGCAAGCAGGACAGAGAGGAAAGATGCAATTCTCCTCATATCTGTGCACAAATAAATAACAGCAGAAAGGAAAATAGGATTGGGAAGAAAGAAGGAAGAATTGAAGAATTGAAGAATTGAAGAATTGGACAAAGACAGCTAAGTAACTAGCAAGTGCTTGAGACTTCTTGTGCCCTTGAGACTCCTCAGTATGGTTAAACAAGGATGCCCATGCAGCCCTGTGGGCATACACAAGGCACCATTCTCCAAGCAGATACAGTCTCCAGGGGTACCCAGAAGGGAGGAGAGTCAACAACACAATTTCAACAGCACCCTCCATTTCCTCCAGGAAACTGCAGAATTGGGTGCTTTTGGGGTCCTTTCCATTTCCAGGGATACAGGGAGGGGTGATGACAGTTGGCTCAGAATGAGAATTCTACCATTCCTCAGAGCACCAAACATATCAACAATAGAGTAGCAGAGCCTTGGTACCTCTGCAAGGTTCCTACTGCAGCTGCAAGAATTGCTCTCTCAGAGTCCACTAATTTGATCTCTTTGTAAGGTGAGACTTAGAAGTACTCTTTCCTTGGAGCCTATTACACACATCAGGGATCTCAGAACTCTTTCTGGATCCTCGTGGTGACAGTTTCGTTTATGTAACCCTGTACCAGAGATTACGGAATCTTATATTGGACTCAGCTTTACAGGATTCTGAGTAAAGGATGGTAAAGGAGAGACATTTCCTGGGTAATGGGGAGAAAGAGGATACTATGGATTCATATTTCATGAGTTCATATTCCTGTTAACCATGACTGGATATATGTTGATTCATCCACACTATTGTCATTTTGTGGACTACTAAAGCCACCTTGGGTCAGGAGGCCTTATTGCCATAATTTTTTGACTGCCATAATTTTATTTTTTTTTCTTTTGTCTTTAGTTTTATTAGATTATGATACAAGAGAAAATATAGAAAATATTAACTATATATAATTTGTATTTATGCACATGTATGCTCAAATTTATAAATCTGTTACAATATGAAATATCTTTTTTTTTTTTTTAAAATGCAATGCATTTATTTTTTTATATTTTTTTTTCTTTTCCTAATTTTATTTTTATTTTTTTTTTTTACAGTTACAGATTTATACACTTTTGTGCTTATACTTCCCTCATACAAAGTTTGGAACCCATCCCTTCACCAGTGCCCATTCTCCACCACCCGTAAACCCAGTGTCCCTCCCACCCTCCCCAATCCCATCTCCCCCCCACCCCACCCTGCCACTGTGGCAAGGCATTCCCTTCTGTTTTCTCTCTCTAATTAGCTGTTGTAGTTTGCAATAAAGGTGTTGAGTGGCCGCTGTGCTCAGTCTCTAGCCCTCATTCAGCCCGCAACTCCCTTCCCCAACATGGCCTTCGACTACAATGTAGTTAGTGATCGCTTCTCTGAGTTGACCTTTCCCCGGAACGTGAGGCCAGCCTCGAAGCCATGGAGTCAACCTCCTGGTACTTATTTCTACAGTTCTTGGGTGTTAGTCTCCCACTCTGTTATTCTATATACCATAGATGAGTGCAATCTTTCTATGTCTGTCTCTCTCTTTCTGACTCATTTCACTCAGCATGAAACTTTTCATGCCCATCCACTTGACTACAAAATTCTTGACCTCCTTTTTTCTAACAGCTGCATAGTATTCCATTGTATAGATGTACCAAAGTTTCCTCAACCAGTCATCCGTTCTGGGGCATTCGGGTTTTTTCCAGATTCTGGCTATTGTAAACAGTGCTGCGATGAACATACATGTGCAGATGTTGTTTCGATTGTACTTTTTTGCCTCTCTGGGATATATTCCCAGCAGTGGTATTGCTGGGTCAAATGGGAATTCAATATCTAATTTTTTGAGAGTCGTCCATATTGTTTTCCAGAAGGGCTGAACCAGTCGGCATTCCCACCAGCAGTGAAGAAGGGTCCCTTTCTCCCCACATCCTCTCCAACAGCGGTTGCTTTTGTTCTTTTGGATGTGTGCTAGTCTCTGTGGTGTGAGGTGGTATCTCAAAGTTGTTTTGATCTGCATCTCTCTGATGATTAGTGATGCAGAGCACTTTTTCATGTGCCTTTTGGCCATTCGTATTTCTTCCTTGGTAAAGTTTCTGTTCATTTCTTCGCCCCATTTTTTGATGGGGTTGGATGTTTTCTTCTTGTAGAGTTCAACCAGTGCTTTATATACCATTGATATCAACCCCTTATCTGATGGGTATTGTGTAAATATCCTTTCCCATTCTGTGGATAGTCTTTGAATTCTGGTCACTGTATCTCTTGCGGTGCAGAAGCTTTTTAGTTTAATGTAGTCCCATTTGTTGATCTCTGTTTTTACTAGATTGCTTAGTTCCGTGTCACCTTTGAAGATACCTTTATCTTCAATATCGTGGAGGGTTTCGCCGACCTTGTCTTCAATGTACCTTATGGTTTGTGGTCTAATGTTGAGGTCTTTAATCCATTTTGATCTGACTTTTGTGCATGGTGTCAGGTCAAGGTCTAAACCCATTTTTTTGCATGTGGTTGTCCAGTTGTGCCAGCACCATTTGTTAAAGAGGCTTTCCTTGCTCCACTTCACATCTCTTGCTCCCTTATCAAAGATTAGATGGTCGTACATTTGGGGTTGTGTGTAGGGATATTCCACCCTGTTCCATTGGTCTACGGCTCTGCCTTTGTTCCAGTACCATGCTGTTTTAATTGTTACTGCTTTGTAGTAAAGTTTGAGGTTGGGGATGGTGATGCCTCCCATCATCTTTTTCCCAAGAATTGTTTTAGCTATCCTTGGACGTTTGTTATTCCATATGAATTTTAGGATTGCTTGATCCATTTCTTTGAAGAATGTCATGGGTATACTTATAGGGATCGCATTGAATCTGTATAATGCTTTAGGGAGTATTGCCATTTTGACAACATTGATTCTCCCTATCCACGAGCAGGGTATATGTTTCCATTTCCTCATGTCCTCTTTGATTTCATGGAGTAGCGTTATGTAGTTTTCTTTGTAAAGGTCTTTTACTTCCTTGGTTAAGCTGATTCCGAGGTACCTGATTTTCTGGAGCACGATTGTGAATGGGATTGCTTTTTTCATGTCCCTTTCCTCTGCCTCATTGTTTGCATATATGAAGGCCATGGATTTTTGGGTATTGATTTTGTAGCCTGCAACTTTACTGTATAAGTCTATTGTTTCTAAGAGTTTCTTAGTAGAGGTTTTAGGCTTCTCTAGATATAGTACCATGTCGTCTGCAAATAGTGAGAGTTTGATTTCTTCCCTTCCTATCTGGATGCCCTTAATCTCTTTTTCTTGTCTAATAGCTATCGCAAGTACTTCCAGTACTATATTGAAGAGGAGTGGTGAGAGTGGGCATCCTTGTCTTGTGCCTGATCTCAGAGGAAAGGCCCTTAGTTTTTCCCCGTTGAGGATAATGACTGCCATAATTTTAAAGAAAGCAATGCCTAGAGAGACCTCATGCCCAGGAAATGGAAAAACAGAACTCGAACTCAGATCTCTGATTCCTAGCACACTTGGCTTTCTACTACATTACTGGGCTTCAGAGGCACAAATGTGCAGATGCCATAGTGATCTGGCAGTCTCATAGGGGATAGATGCAAAAGAATAGAAATTGGAATCTCAAAGAGATATCTGTAGTCCCATGTCCATTGCAGTATTATTCATAATCACTTTGCCATGGAAACCATCTAGGTATCTTTTGACAGTTAAAGGGGCAAATAAAGTGTGACACACATATATAATGAAGTATTATTCAGCCTTAAAAAAAAAGAAGTCCCATCATTTGAAACAATGTAAATGAACCTAAGGACATTATGCTAATTTGAATTAGCTAACCAGAGAAGGACAACTGCCAATTGCATAAGCCCACATATATGAAGTATCTAAAATAATCAGAAAATGCTAGGCAACAGTGGTTACTAGGTGCCAGAGAAAAGCAGAAATGAGAAACCGTATTGAATGGGTATGAAGTTCTAGTCAGGCAAGATAAATAAAGTAGAGATCTGATATGCAACATAGAGCCTATACTTAGTAACATGGTACTGGACACTTCAAAATTTGTTCACAGGGTCAATGTCATGTTAAGTGTGCTTACCATAAAAGCAAAATTACATCACAAAACAAAGCGACACAGGAAACTTTGAGAATAAGCTTTGAATATTATTTATTATTTTGAATGTGGTAGTGATGGTATGAGTGTTTGCATATGTTTCTACTTATCAAATTGCATGCATCAAATAGGCACAATTCCTTGCATATATATATTTATACACTTCAATAAAGCTTTAGTTCTTCATTGACTTCAAGATGCTGGAAACCCTGGATTCCCTTTTCATCCTTCTCCAACCATAGGAATCTCTTCTAGTGGACCAGACAAGTCCACATTTTCTCCTTTGGATTACAGAGCTGAAGGTAACTCTGAAATGTAGATCCTATTTGGAAAACAAAATCATATTTTTAATAACAACAGGAACAGAAAAAAAATCACACCAAATTGTTCTTGTTTACCTACTGTGATTCTCTTCATATTATTTTAGCTCACTGAAATTTTTAATCTGTATGTATGGAGGTGAGGATGGGCCTTGCCATTCTCCCCATTTTATAGATGAGGAAAGGGACCAGATCAGTGGGGGAATGGGGAGGAGAATTCTCTAAACATGGAAAACAATTAAAGTGGGCTCTAAAGGAAACTAGATTTCCTGAAAAAATCAAGAAATAGAAGAACTTACTTTTCCCAACACTTATCTTTCCAAAATGGCCCAGCTTTTGCAAAGGTTGTTATTTGTTTGCTTTTTCTTACCTGTCTGTCTCTATCTCTGCCTTCAAAATGTGCCAGATCTTCTTACTCGCAGATAAGAATTCTGGGCTCTTACATAAAGCCACTGCAGAAGAGCCTAGAAATTGCTTGCACACATCATTTTCTTAATTTAACTCTGCCCTGTTTTCTGACCTGTTGCTACATAAAGTATTATCTTAATGATGCTTTCCAGAAAGTGTGGCCGGAGCCTGTGTTTTCTTTTGGCCAGAATTAGATTATCCCTGAAGATATGTCATACTTCTACACTGAACTATTATTTTAAATAGTGGAGAAGGAAATGAATCCAGAGATTGTAAACTGTCCAACCAACAAGAGAATTATACAGTAAAACATATAATACTACAGTTTTCTGCTGCCAGCTATGAAAGATGGCTAGTAGACACACAAAAACATCATGAACACCATATGCAGCACGAAAGACCACCTTGAAGAGGTTGTCTAAGGTTTTCTTCTTAGGGGAAAGCAGAACCAAGGTACAAAGTTACCACAATGAGAAGTACCTTCCAATTTATGTTTCACTGAAGGAGAGAAAGGAAAAAAATAGCTTGAATAGGTTATGTATTTATGATAAAAAAATTAACAATGATTTACTGAGTGTCCACTTTGTGCTAGCTGAGATTCTGGCAGTGAAAGAAACTGAGTAAGTTCCTATTCTCTTTTGGTAATGGTAAAATAATATTAGAAATTAAAGCACAATATTCCAGGAGATGATTAAAGCTAAGAATTAGGAAAACAAAATATCAGCCCGCAGGCACACAGGCCTGTGTCTCATGGAGACCAGGTACGGCTGAGTTGCCAAGCTGGTTTGAACTTAGACCTGTTACAAGTGATTTGTTTAATTTTTGTTGCTTTAATACTTAAGGCAATAGGTTTACAATAGCATTAACATTGATGATACTTTGGGGTTTGTTATTGGGGCCAAACCTGGCAGTGCTCAGGGCTTAATCCTGACTTTGTGCTCAGGAATCACTCATGGAAGAGCTTAGGCAACCGTATGTGGTGCTGGGGATTGAATCCAGGTCTACTGCACGCACAGCAAGTGTGGTGCCAGCTGTACTATTGTCTGACCCTAATAGTCATGGTCTTAAGGTATTACTACATCTCATTATCACAATAGGACCCAATACCCCGCACCAGTGTCCTTATGTAGCTCCTTGTCCATCTCATCCTTTCCTGTCATTGTTGCTATTAATTCCCTTGTTTTGTTTCTCTATATACCACAAATGAGTTCTTTTTCCTCTGACCTTATTATTTTTTAACAGGATAGCCTCCAGTTCCATCTAAGTTTCAGCTGACTGCAAGATTTTATTGTTTCTTACAGCTACAGAATATTCCATTGTGTGCATGTATGTATATTATATAATAGATATTTACATATGTCAGAGTTTATCTATCATTGGACACTGGTCATTTCTATACTCCATTTATATATGGGCATAAACACACATATATCTAATGTTGCAATAAGCACTGGTGTACAGTATTTCTGATCTACTATTTCTGTGTTAGCCTACTTCTCCTTCTGGGAGAACCTGGCAAGCTACCAAGAGTTTCCTGCCCACATGGGAGAGCCTCAGAAACGCCCCACGGTGTATTCATATGCCAAAACCAGTAACAATGCTGGGTCTCATTCCCCTGACCCTGAAAGAGCCTCAATGCAGTATCGTTGGGAAGGATGAGTAAAGAGAGACTTCTAAAATCTCAGGTCTAGGACGAATGGAGACTCGAGAAATTCGACAGTAAACAGGATGATGATGATGATGATGATGATGATTATGATGATGATTTCTGTGTTGTGTGGATAGATACCAAGAAGTGGCATCACTCAGTTATATAGTCCCTATTGTTTTCCACAGATAGAGGCTGCCTAATTTCTGATGCTCAGATACAGCCTCTTTAGGTATCTCCCCAACACACATTCCTTTTGCACCAAAACTTTCTGCACAGGGTAGAACACAGTCCTTTTCTCTTAAGATCCCCAAACAAATACACCCAAAACTAAGCACACAAATAGGCAGAGCAACTTAATAACCCCTTAATAGTAAGGCATTTGCATGGATTTCCTATGAGCCGAAGTGACAATAAAGATTACATGACAGCAACACATGGTGAACAAACCCCAAATTGGACATCAGACAGCTAAAAGTCACAGCCTCCAGGGGCCTCCTGCCACACTATTCAAAATGTTCCTTTCTGTCTCTGCTCCCCATCTCTCCATTAGTATACACACATAGGCTGCATTTCTGTTTTCCTTTTTGGTCTGTTTGTAGTTCTCTCTTTTTCAGAACCCTGTCCAGAAATGCAGCATCTTCTATTTTTCCCTGAGAACTAGTTCACCTTTCTCTTCCCACAGCACCAGCTCTTACCTGAAGGATCATGAAGAGGTCCTGCTGCCTGGCAGGATTCTAAGCAAGCTGTGCCTTTCATCCCAAGCAGAGGGTCCATGATCCTGCCTTTATCTTTTCCTCAGTCTCTGGGAGGACATGGGAGAGTCCAGTAATTTATTCCAACACAGGCGGGTACATGACACACCTTCATTTAGAACAAAGATGCTGCTCTGTATGCTTAGGGCTGCGCATAGCTCTTCTTTGCCTGTGCAGCTTTCTGAAGGAAACTAGGCAAGAAGGAGGCCACAAACGCCTGGTTAAGCATTTGTGTGGAGTCAGTGATTCCATATCGTGCACTTACACATTTGTTAAGGGAGTAAATCTCATATTTTTGTTATCATCACAATGAAAACAAATAAATAAAGGAAATAGCCTGCTTAATGTAACAGCTTGTAAAGGAGGGTCTGCAGCTGTTGCTAAGGGTAACTGGATTTATCTCTATGTGGGTTTAAGACAGAGCTAGCTGGAGAAGAAGGAAACTGTCTTTGTAATCTCACTCTGGGAGAGCAGGGGCCAGGGACCTGCATGTTTGGAACTGGATGAGATGGGATCCCTCAGGTCATCTCCTTACAGAGTGAGCACCAGTTACTCCTGTTCCCCTGATCACAACCACACTGCTGCACATGAGGCCGAGGATAACCAGGGCTTCCTGACTGTGGACCATCAAATCACACTTCCCAGCTTAGCAGAGTCAGTCTATGCACATTGTTCAAATACAAAAATGGCCAGCAAACAGTCAAAGAATCGTTAAAAACCACCTTCAATGGGGCCAGGTAGGAGAGACAATAACATCTTATGTGAAGCCTTCTTTTAGCTCCCTGAACAATTCCAGACATTTGTGCCTCTGGACATAGCTCCCTTTACCTGGACTATTTTCCTGTTTTTAAAGGCCCGCTTTATTCTCCTCATTCAGGTCTTGTTCAAAATATTCTTCATCAGAATTACCTCTGGCCATTTCATTAAAGAAACAACCTGTGCTCTGTAGCTCATTGTATCTCTACCCATGTATTTTTTTTTTTGTAATCTAGTAGTACTGCTATTTATTCAGCCACTGATTAATCTTTACCTATATTCTGTTGGACTGGAATGATAACACAGCGGGTAGGGCGTTTGCCTTGCACATGGTCGACCCGGGTTCGCTTCTTCTGTCCCTCTTAGAGAGCCCGGCAAGCTACCGAGGGTATCCTGCCCGCATGGCAGAGCCTGGCAAGCTTCCCATGGCATATTCTTTATGCCAAAAACAGTAACAACAAGTCTCACAATGGAGAAGTTACTGGTGCCCACTCGAGCAAATCGATGAGCAACGAGACAACAGTGCTGACATTGCTGACATATTCTGTTGACTCCACTGTACATTGCACTGTCTCCAAGTATCTTCTGTATGTGCCCATTTCGTCACTTAGTCATACAATACATTTTTTTTTCTGGAAGAACATGTGCAGCGGGCACTATTCTAGGTTCTTTAGTTTCAGAAGGGAGCTTGATAGGCCAAAATCCCTTCCCTAGTGGGGCTGATAGCCAACAGAAAACAAAAGAGAGGAGGGGATGTGCATGGAAGAACTCAAGGGGGAGCAGAATAGGCATACAGGTGTGGGGTGCAGACAGGATGGAGAAGGTGCGTGGGGGAGAGGAAGAGCACATTTCAGGTTGAGAGAAGACAAGTGCAAAGTCCCTGAGCGAAGAGCTTGTGGGAGGTGATGGGTAGAAAATCCTGAAGCCAGAATGCCTGGGACAGGGTGAGCAAATTGTGCGGGGGGCTGAGTCAGATAAACTGGGGAAACAGAGGGTGTGTGCAGATGACAGAGGGCCATGCAAGGCTTTGAAGAGACTGACTTTTATTCTGAGTGTGAGCAATATTGGAGCATCTGAAATAAAGAGTCACATGACTTGGTTTGTTTTCAGAGGTCCTCCCACCTGTGTGTTGTGAAAGGGTGTAGGAAGACAAGGACCTAATGTTTAGGAAGTTCTTATTTCACTCAAATAAGAAAGAATGGGGCCTCAATTCTCACACTGTCCTTCCTTCCTTCTTTCCTTCCTTCCTTCCTTCCTTCCTTCCTTCCTTCCTTCCTTCCTTCCTTCCTTCCTTCCTTCCTTCCTTCCTTCCTTCCTCTCTCTCTCTCTTTCTCTCTTTCTCTCTTTCTCTCTTTCTCTCTTTCTCTCTTTCTCTCTTTCTTTCTTTCTTTCTTTCTTTCTTTCTTTCTTTCTTTCTTTCTTTCTTTCTTTCTTTCTTTCTTTCTTTCTTTCTTTCTTTCTTTCTTTCTTTCTTTCTTTCTTTCTTTCTATTTTTTAATTTAATCACCATGAGATAGAGCATTACAAAATTGTTCACGATTGCATTTCAATCATGAATGTTCTGACACCCATCCCTTCACCAGTGCAATTTTCCAACACCAGTGTCCCCAGTTTCCCTCCCACCCCTTCAAGCCACCACCCCACCCCAACTTCCTTCTATGGCAGGCACCTCTCTTCTGAGAAAGATCATTCTACATCTATCCCTTTCCTTGTGATGAAATTAAGGAAAGAGTGTCAGGTTCCTTAGGGAAGGAGGTGGGTACATTGGTGATGGGTATGGTGTTGGGATTATGTACATGGGAAACTATTATTAACCGGATTTAATATCACACAATAAAATCAATAAAGATTAAAAAGGAATGGTGGGTGCACTCTTACACACACATAGTCATTTGTGAATTGTGTTCATATCTGTTCATTTGCTTCTTTCTTACTCAGCAATATGTCATCTACATCTTTCCATTCAGTAAACATGGAGTTTTAGCATAATATCTATGTGTTCATATGATTCCCTTGTATGGATGTACCATAATTTATTTAGCCAGTCTTGAATCAAATACTTGGGCAATTGCACATTTTTTTCCTGTGCTAGTCTTATAAAGAACATTCTTATGTACTCTGTGCACACAGTTGTCTAAGTATTTCTTTGGGAAAGAATACCAGAAATAGAACTGTAGGACAAAGCCCATCAATAGTTCAAGTATTTTAATCCATACTGTCAAATTACCTGTAAGAAATTAAATACATAGCACATTCCCATCAGTTTTGTGCCTATTTCTTCACTCCCTCCACTTACTTTTAATATTAACATTATTTTTAGTCTTCGGTAATATATTCATTGAAATTGGACCTTGGTTTTGATTCCATTTTATGATTTTTTCCCAGAATTAGTTTGTTTCTTTTCTTATTAAATTTTAAGAGTACTTAATATTAGGACATAGTATTATGAAGTTGTAATCATATTGTAAGGTCTTGAGAATTTTCCCATATAATCTTTAATTTTTTATTTTAGAAGTTATGAAAATATTTTAAAATATATTGATTTGTGAGAAAGAATTAAGTTCAGACACATTTCTTATGTTCCCATCAGCAGTTTAAGGGAAACAATATTTTTACTATCTCCATCTTTTTATTTTCCCCTAGCCAACCTAATCACCTTTCTGAATTAATTGGTGATGATTTTCTGGTTGCTTTTTGTGATATTAGCCAGCACATAAGTCTTCTCAGCCTTCGTGTTTCTAGTTTTCCAAGAGTTTGTGCAAAACCATAAGTCAAGTCATGTTCATGATCTGTTTTTAAAAACATTATGTGATGGTTTCTTCCAAATTGAAGCCTAGTTATGTTTGCCTTTTTTTAATTTTCTTGGTGGTTGAGTTATCAGATTTGGGTTTTATACCCTTGCCACTTTTTTGATGATATGAGTTTTTTCTCGTATTGAAATAAGCGTTGTTGCTCATCTTCCCACTGAAAAAAGTCTTCTAGAAGTGAGATTTCTGAGTCCTAAGGAATTAGTACTTTGAATTCTACAAGCTCACACCAAATTATTCTCCACAAAATTTAAAATAAATTATTTATTATAGTTTAGGGATTTACAATAGTGATGAAATTTAGGATATTACCTTCTACCACTGTCTTTATGTCTCTTCCAGTCTTGTTTTCTACCGCCTCTGCTCCACACTATCCCTAGCTTTATATTTCAATGTCAAATGTCAGCTTTCTTTCTCTCTCTCTTCCTTCCTTCCTTCCTTCCTTCCTTCCTTCCTTCCTTCCTTCCTTCCTTCCTTCCTTCCTTCCTTCCTTCCTTCCTTCCTTCCTTCCTTCCTTCCTTCCTCTCTCTCTCTCTCTCTCTCTCTCTTTCTTTCTTTCTTTCTTTCTTTCTTTCTTTCTTTCTTTCTTTCTTTCTTTCTTTCTTTCTTTCATCCCTTCCTTCCTTCCTTCCTTCCTTCCTCTCTATCTCTTTCTCTCTTTCTTCCTTTTCAATCTATATTTTGGTAAAGAACAAAGGAAATTTCTGAGCAGTCACTGTCGTTGCCAAGACATGTTTTTGTCAGACTCCTGATATTTTTCTTATTTACTGCATACAATATGAGAGGAGGCAAGAAACATTTTCAATTGAAAAGATGAAAGGAAAGGAGCCCAGTAATGTGGCTCAGTGGAAGAATGCCTACCAAGCATGCAGACAGCCACAATTTCAATTCCCAGAACTGCCCATATTGTCAGGTGTAATACCTGTCACTGTTTTTGTGGTCCCCAATGCACTGTAACCATAAGTGTTATCCCAAGACATGACAACAATGAAAAACAATAACAGAGGGAAGAGAAGAGGAAAATAAGTAATGACAGCGAAGAGGGGGGAGAACCAATGGATTTTTAAAAAACAACCCTAAAAATGCCTAGAAAAAGTAAATAGACAAAATTTATAGATTTACAAAAATATTTGTTTGTTTTTAGTGTGTCTAGAATACTAAGAAGGCAAGCTAATGTCTTTTCTTTGATTAAACTGGAAATGATTATAACTTTTGTTCAAAACAGATAGTTTTAAGGTCAGATAATCTGGGATCAATTTGTTGGAAGATAGTTACTAAAGACTTTCATATTCTCTCCTATAGGGATTGTGGATCAGATTAGTATTAGATTGTACTATCAGGAAGATAAAAGATTTCCTGAACTAATTTCTCCTGAATGTACATTTTTTTTAAAAAGACTGAATTTTCTCTAGTACAAAAAGGAAATGGGTAGTTCAATAACTAAAGAAGTTTGTTATCACATGTTCTGGGAAGTGCTTGGTGATCAATACCTGGGGAACAAAGTCATGTGAATAGTGGCTACCCCTAGATTTACTTTAGATGTTTTATAAGCAGATTTCTTTGATGATACAGATTTACTTAGGACCTATGACAGTTCATGAAAAGTGAAGCTTTGTCAGAATGTTTCTCTAAAGTTTCTTTTTTTTCCTGGTGATAATCCCTTTGTATATTAGCAAGCCAAGCATCTGGCCCTTGGTGGGAGCAGGGGCGGGGGTGGGGAGGAGTGGGGAGGATGGGAGGGAACCAGCTGTGCTTGTACCACACATTTCAGCTGGGAAGTACAGAGCCTGCTTGGAAAAAATGCATAAGCTAATTTAGCGTGAACTCTATTGCCTTTGGTTCTTGTTTCTGCGAATGTAAAGTGCCACTCTCAATCTATTATGTTGTTTTCCAGGTCTTAAAACGTCACAATTAGTAGGTGGGGAAAGTCAGAGACTGGCTATACAGAAGTTTCTGGGTTTCAGACTATTGCATGCAAATGTATTAGTTCCACTCAGAATTCTGTGTTCGAACAACAATATGGCATAGAGATAGTAGCGGATGTGGGTTCTAGACCCCTGCATGCAGGTGCATGACCTTGAACAAAGTAGTCCCAACATACAACAGGCTGTTTCTCATTTGCCATGTGTGATGGGTGGAGATTTTCGCTAAATATGGGTGGTGGAGGTGGTAGATATTTTCTTTTGTTTTTTGGACTATACCCATCAATGCTCAGGACTTTCTCCTGGCTCTGCGCTCAGGGATAACTTCTGTTGCACTCAGAGGACCATATGGGATTCTAGGGATTGAACCCTGACTGGGTACATACAAGCTTACCCACTATACTATCCCTCCAGCTCACGAGAATGGACATTTTCACTAAGCATAAATTTTATAGCTTCTTCTGTGTTCCAGGAGCCATCATCATCATCATCATCATCATCATCATCATCATCATCATCATCATCATCATCATCATCATCATCACAATAACAACAATAATAATCGTAGCAAGTCTTTGTTCCTTGGGATGTACACAAATAGGAGAAGAGTGACAAAGAAGGAGAGAACTCCAACAGGGTTAGATAAACAGAGAATGTGAAAACAGAAGGGCAAAATCATTCCCAGGAGTTAGGACATACTTCTTCATGAGGGGATATGCTTGTTCACTAGGATTTTTGTTCTGTTAGCCTTGGACTACCATATAAGAAAGTCAGCTACCCTCAAGGTCTCCATGTCGTGAGGAATTCATTCTGGTCACGTGGGGAGGACATGGGGAGGCTCTCTGTTTTAAATTCTATATTGTATTCATATTTTATCATGCCTACTCAGGTTCTGAGTCACTTTAGTAAAGAAGCCTCCATACAAATGAGTCTATCAGCAAATGATTTTCCATTTGCTTTTGGAAATCTCCAACATGATGAAGCAGAGAAAACCCATTTCTACTGTGCTCACTTTCTCTGAATTCCTATCTCACAGAACCCATCAGTTTTGTATTTTGGCTATTGTTCTATACCATTATATCTTGGGGTAGATGTTATGCAGTAATAAAAAAGAGGAAGCAAGGTCCTCTGATACCTAAAACGCAGTTATTCTGTATAAACCAAACATACCCTATTCTTCAAAAAGAAAGTTTTAACAATCTGAACTTTTAAAGAAAATCAATTACATGGACGTCAAAGTAGTCACTGAATCCTTTAGAGAAATTAAACTTTTTTTAATGTAAAAAGAATGTATTGATCCACACATAGGAAAGTCAAGGTGTAACTCTAGCATACCAGTATCCAGGTGTTAAAGTGATTATCAGAATTGGATTTTCTCCAATCCAGCACTCTGCATCACTCTGTGTTGTCTTCATTTTCCAGCAGGCACTCTTTGGTAATGGTGAGATGGCTATTATCAGCATCCACAGGAAAGAGTTTCTTTCTCAATCATTTCTGCACATCTTCCAGAGGGGTGGAGACATACTGGCCTTGACTAGATCCTCACACAGATTCCACAACTGTTTCTGACAAGTGACTCTGGTCACAGGACATCCAAACACTGATTAGTCAGACCTGGGCCACATTTCTACCTTTTGGGTCAGAAAATAGTATTCATAAATTCCTAACAATAGAAAAAAATTAATGTTCCCAGTTCTTGCCTCAGGACAGACTGGAGCCTAAATAGTAATTAACCAAATATCCACTTAACAAGAAACTTCTTGGTTCTGTGCTCAGGGATACCTCCTGGTAGGGATAAGGGGAATTTATGGGGTGCCAGGGATTGAACCTAGTTTGGCCACATACAATACAAACACCCTATCTGCGATACTGTCTCTCCAGGCCCCAAAACTTGCTTGAATTTTATCTATGAGTTCCTTTTTTTGTTTTTTTGGGCACACCTGAAGGTGCACAAGGGTTAGTCCTGGCTCTGCACTCAGGAATTACTCCTGGCAGTGCTCCGGGGACCATATGCGATTATTATAGATTTTAGAGACCCAAAATTCCAGAAAATCCAGAATTTTACCTGGGAATCGAACCTGGGTCAGTCGCATGCAAGACAAATGCCCTACAGGCTGTGCTATCATTGCAACCCCTATGAGTTCCTTTTATACATTCTTATTTAGTATCAAAAATTGAAATATTATGTCCAAACTTCCTTCAATAGTCCTAATTATGAAAAAGCTGAAACTGTTAGTTTCCACCCAAATTCCACCATCAGCACCATGTAAGCTCATCTACCAGCCCTGTTCCAGAGATTTCTAAATAAATCTCAGAAGAGATCAACTAATTGCAAAAATTTCTCAGATACCCAGTTTTGGCTAAAATCTTTGGGACAATCTCAGAAGGGGGGGTTCAGACTATGCTCCTACCCTACAAAATCCCAGGTGGCTACACCCACACCCAATAACTGCTGCAATGCCTCCAGCCAGACTGCAAAGGTAAAATTCTGGATTTTCTGGAATTTTGGGTCTCTAAACTCTATAATACTAATAGCCCAGTAGGATCACACCAGATTGGGTAGGAATGAAATATAGAAGCTAACTAATGTTGTCTAACAAAAACATTAACACAGAAGGTTCAATTTGCAATAACAGTTTAGTAAGTCCTCAGACAAGGACTTTATGTCCCTGTGGTGAGATACAACATTTTTTCACAAATTTTTCTTTATTGAAGTATTTTTTGATCATTCCATTAGCCATTTAGTGGTAACAAGCAATATAAAATATATTAGTGTGGGCCTGCTATGGAAGTAGGTTTGAGGGGTGCTTGGGAGAAATGGAAACAGTGTTTGTGGAGGGCAGAGGGAGAGGGGAAGCTGTCTATGTGGTGGGATTGGTGTTGGAATATTGAATGCCTATAACAAATCAGCATGAAAATTCTGTAAGCCATTGTGTTCAAATAAAGTGGGAAAAAAAGAAAAGAAAATATTGGTTTACTTGTGCATATTGGATATGCCAGAAACAGTAACAAAAAGTCTCTCAATGAGAGACGTTACTGGTGCCCGCTTGAACAAATCGATGAGCAATGGGATGACAGTGACAGTGATGAATCTAGTTGTATTTTACTCAAATAATATTATTGAAGGACTGGGACCATAGTGAAGCAGGTAGGGCGCTCGCCTTGCACATGACTGACCAGGGTTCAATTCTTCCACCCCTCTGGGAGACCCTGGCAAGCTACCAAGAGTATCTCTTCTACATAGCAGAGCCTGGCAAGCTACCTGTGGCGTATTGGATATGCCAAAAACAGTAACAACATGTCTCACAATGGAGACATTATTGGTGCCCACTAGAGCAAATCAATGAGCAATGAGATGACAGTGACAGTGACAGTGAATACTATTGAAAGCATGAACATTATGTACAATGCCTTTCCCATGGTTTTCTTTCTTTTTTTTTTTTTTGCTTCAATGTCTTTGTTGATGCTCAACACAATTTTAGAATCACATGCATGAAATCTGGGTCTTTCCTTGAAGTGAATTAATAAAAAGTGAAGAATTAGAGAGAGATTCAAAAGATACATAGTACATTATGCATAAAGGGTGCATGCAAACACAGACACTTAAGAAGGGAAAAATTGCATCATGAAAATAGTATGTTAAAAGTAAAATCTGGGACTGGAGCAATAGCAGAGTGGGTAGGGCATTTGCCTTGCATGCGGCTGACCCAGGTTTGATTCCCAGCATCCCATATGGTCCCCTGAGCACTGCCAGGAGTAATTCCTGAGTGTAGAGCCAGGAGTAAGCCAGGAGTAACCCCTGTGCATTGCCGGGTGTGATCCAAAAAGAAAAAAAAAAGTAAAAATTTTAAAAAAGCATTTCTTTTTCTGTAACATGTTCCAGTTCCCATTGGGAATCAAGGTAAGCAAAAATGGTACTGGAACTAAATTCAGGCAACACAATTTGTTATCCTTCTGTGATTCCTTGGCATAATTATTGACTATGAGATATTCCTCATTACAGGAATCTCTGGTACTCAACTCACAGACATGACAATATTGATATTACTCATGATTACAATCTGTTGATCTATTGAGACTTCTGTTGTATCTCTGACAAGAAGAAGAGACTCTTGTTTTCTCTTAAGATGTTGGTTGGCACAAAAGAACCTCAATTTCAGAGAGGCCTTAATTATCCCCTTCTCACAGAATTGCCTTGTTCTTAGCATCACTTCCAGGAAGGCAAGATCCCCTAGTTAAATGGTCTCTCTGTTAATTGCTGTGTTGTTGATCCATCTTAATTAATATCCTTGGAAGAGAAGAGGGATAGAGTTAGATGCTTTTGTCAAGTTACTCAAACTCTGTTAGGAATTCTGGGTGGTAGGGGAAAGTCTCCTATGCCTTTATGGAATATGGTTCAGCTGGACTCTAGGAAGACTCATAATATTAAGTTTATCTATGGGACAAGTCAGGTACGTTCATGTAGAGCCTAAAGTTCCTCCTAGACTTTGACAATTTGTGAAAATAAATTGCAAGTTTCCCCAAGTGTTGGACAGAAACCAGGAACATAGAACAGCCAGTTCTGGCCAGAGGATACGAAACCCCAGCATAGGGTCAGTAAGTGAAAAGGAGTTAGCCAATCCCTTGCTTGTGTTTATATTGTGTGTTGGCATTGTGTTTTCACTGATTTTATCCCGAACTATGCTTTTTCAAGCTAGATATTATGCCCTAAAGATCCAGATGTTCCTAAGGCATTTCTGCTCCATTTGATTTCCATCTTGGTCATAGGAATTGAGTTTCATTTTATATTCAGATCTATTATTTCAGTAGAAAACTAATAAATAAGCCCAGAGCTCAGGCTAATCAACATAATTTGTCTATAACCAAATCTCAGTATCATCACTCTAATTACAGATGAGGATGTAAGTGATAGTGAATATTTCCCAGATAGTTTTCCTGAGAAAAACAAAAAAGAAACTTTACCTTATACCACTGTCCTCTGACTTACACTGGCCACCTACATATTTTTTTTTCAAGATGACCAGGCCTCTCTTACTACAGAGCCTTTGTTCTCTCCTTTTCCTCTACCTGAGATGTACCTCTTCCAGAAACTAGAAGCATCATGTTCATCCTTCAAGTAGTACTTCAAGGATAATCTCCTCTACTCTTTGCATTGGTATAGAGACTACCCCATTCCATTGATTTTTCCCTCTTGCATCCAGCATTTGTCTCCTTCATAACTCCTCCTGGAATCACATGAGGCTCTTTTGTTGATCAGTTTACTTGTGGTTTGCTTGTTTCACATCACCCTTGGGAAGGTCAGGCTGTGAGGGAAGTCAAAGAAAAAAAAAAAGCCTCCTCTCCAGCAGGATTGAGAACCTCTCACATACCCAGTATGACACTGGACAATGAACATTCATTTCTTAATACTTCATACCTAGTGAGGTTATATGTCTTCACCCAACTGATCTTTCAGATGATGATACAGAAGCTGGTAGAAGTAAAAAGTCTTGGTAGTGGCAAACAACTGGGATGTGAATGGCACTAATTGACTCAGGACTGGTTTCCTACTTCCTGTGCCTCATGCTCTGCGATACTGTATCTCTATAGAACCCCATGACTTCTCATGATATTTGTGAATCTCACAAACTGCATCATCTGTAAGTCACCTGTGCTGTACACTTTTCTTTCTTTTTGGTTGATATTCAGTTTTCATCATTTGCTAGCTGATTGGTCTTAGACAAATTTCTCTTTCTTTCTTTCTTTCTTTCTTTCTTTCTTTCTTTCTTTCTTTCTTTCTTTCTTTCTTTCTTTCTTTCTTTCTTTCTTTCTTTCTTTCTTTCTTTCTTTCTTTCTTTCTTTCTTTCTTTCTTTCTTTCTTTCTTCCTTCCTTCCTTCCTTCCTTCCTTCCTTCCTTCCTTTCTTTCTTTCTTTCTTTCTTTCTTTCTTTCTTTCTTTCTTTCTTTCTTTCTTTCTTTCTTTCTTTCTTTCTTTCTTTCTTTCTTTCTTTCTTTCTTTCTGAATCACCATGAGACAGAGCACTACGAAGTTGTTCAGAATTAGGTTTCAGTCATACAGTGTTACAACACCCATTCCTCCACCAGAAATTTCTAGTAATTTCCCAGAACCAATGTCTCCAGTTCCCTCCCTCCCACCCCCAAATCCCCACCCCCACCCAAGTCTGCCTCCATGGCAGGTACCTCTCTCTCTCTCCCTCCTTCTGTCTCTCTCTCTCAGTTTAGGCATTATGGTTTGCAATACAGATGCTGAAAGGTTATCATGTATATCCCTTTACTTACTTTTAGACAAGTTTCTTAACCTCTTTGAGCCTGAGTTTCCTTTTGATAAAATCTCTGGGTACATCTTTCCCAGAAGCAGTGACCCCTCAGTACTTTCCTCCCTGCCCATTGATGCCTACATTCCCAGTATTTTATTTCTTCTGAGTCAGTTAGAGCCATGATCAGAGACAGGTGTTTTCTACATTAGAAAACAGCTTTCTTTTAAAGTTAGTTTTCCCATGAGCATTGTTTTTTATGTTTAAAATAAAAGCAATGTCATTCCTAGGCTCATGCCTAGCAGTGGGTGAATATAGACTGCATTATATTTGTGTTGTGACATAAGACTCACTGAGAAAAGAGGATGCAAGTGGCGGAGGAAGGAGGAGATACATAGGCTGTTTGCTAGTGGTGGCCTCATCCTTTCAGGTAAAGTCCAAATGACCTTGGTGGCCGTCAGTTCATCCTCCTATCCAAGGATAACAGATGTCTGGGAAGGGAAGGCTGCCTCCCTGCCTCCAGAGACAGGGGGCTTTTTATCAGCAACACTATCTTCTTTGATTCGTTGTTCCCTCTTGGGACTGCTTCGGAGGGAGCGCTTCAGCATACAAAGCAGCACTCGGCTGCCTTATCAGTGTGCTTTCTTTCATTTCCCAGAGCCTCACTGACCAGATATTCATGCTGCAGATGTGGGAGCGCCCACAGCCGTTATCAATCACTGAACACTCAACAAATATTTAATGAGTGGTTTCTATGTGCAAGGGAGTCATTTCATTTCTGTAATAGAGGGGAGAAAAGCACATAGTTTGGGTTTAGGCTATTCCATTTTTGAAGTTTATAAAATATCTTAACTGGCATGTTCCTCAGAAACGATGCCCAACTTCCACATAAAATCTGTTTCATCTGATCTGCTCATGTGCAGATTTCTAAGCCCCTGGTTTTCTAATTAGGAGGAAAGAAGAGGAAGTTTTATTCCAGAGCCTAGTATGGCATGCGGCTGTGTTTCAATTATATTTTTCTTTGGGCTGGATAAGGGTAATGAATAGATCTTTATCAAATAATTTGATAGACTTTGTTATATCCAGCAAGTTCTGCTTTAAAAAGAGCTCTTGGAATCTCATCTGTATTTAAAGTTTGCACTGACATGCTAAAAGTCAGAGAGAGAGTCTCCTAGAAATGAACCCCGATATTTATGGATCTTATTGTCTCACCACACATTTCTCCATGTTGTTTCGAAGAAGTCAAAGGTATATGAAATTGTACCTTTTGGCGACACAAGCCACCAAACTCCTAATGATTTACTGAGCAGAATAGCAGTAATAGAAACAGTAGTAGACCGAGGACCCAAAATCAGTGAATAAGTTACAAGCTTTGAATAGTCAAAATACAGTCACTTAAATTGCCTGCAAAATACCTTGTCTTTCCTACCGCAGAAACAAAATAAAATTTTCATTTATGGCTAAGCTCTGGGTGGAATAAACGGGAGTTATTTCACAAACATTTTTCATATCTTGTCTTTATATATTTGTATGAACATAATCAAACACTGTCAGTCGAGAGAGATGGGGACTCTCAAGCACCAATAAATAAAGGGATCATAAATAAAGAAATCACATATTCAGTCCTGCCATCAAGCATGGGCACATGCATTTCAAGTAGAATGGTGGACAGAAACGCTCACAATGATCAAAAGATTCAGCCAGCTATGTCATATTTATCCTGCTAACGTCACCCCAAGCATGATAAATGGTGTGACTTTTATTCTTATATTTTTTTGGAATATTTGCAATGTGCCTTATGTTGGGAGAAACTTTTTACATGTGTGCTATTGAATATTTTCAAGAACTTGGTGATTTATGTCACTGTGTTAGTGATGGTATTGAATCACTGGGAAGTTAGATCATTTGTTCAAGGAATTGATGAGCAGCATAATATAAACCAAGGGTGTACGCCTCTAAATGGTTTACTACCCATGAATCATGACCAATAGTCTCATTAGGTTAAAAAAAAGTAATATTAACTACAACAAGATTGGAACTGAAATAATTACAGAAGAGGAATTTAGTTTTTATTTTCTGGTGGAAATTAGAGTCTCCCTGCTTTGTACATAGCTGCACTCAACAGATCCTAAATGAAAAGCCCTGATGTTCTATAGATTCAGTGCCTCGTGTTTCTCTTTCCCTAACATAAAACCTCTAATTCTCTTCAATATCCTTCTATGCTTATAACTCAGTAAGTATAAAAGCTGCATCATAAATCAGCCAATCAGTCCAAGTGACTATGACTTTTGCAACACATATCATCACAGGTCAGTCCAGTGCTTTTGTACTCTCAATGATAAGTCATGAGGCTTGGGCCAAGTTAATATTTAAAATATTAGATCATAGACTGCATGCTAATATTATAAATCAAGTAGCTCATCTCACCAAGCCCCCAGACGTTTGTGGTGAAGTAGCCACGTCTTATTCTGAAATAGGAAATATGGGAAGGAAGGAAGGAAGGAAGGAAGGAAGGAAGGAAGGAAGGAAGGAAGGAAGGAAGGAAGGAAGGAAGGAACCCACCTGTCCTCTTAAAGGTCTGTTAAGATAATGCTAGGGACAGACAGATAAGTGTCTTTGAACTTCAAATCATATCTTCTCTGAGTGGTATCTTCTTTACATGATGGGGCAACTCATTTAGCTCTACTGAATCCCCATTTTGTTATTTGTAAATTAGTAAAATAAATGGCATGCTCTCCAAAGAATATTCCCCCAAAATAGTAGGGAGAATTAAATGGAGTGATCCACTACAAGGCCAGTAGTTTCTCCCAAAATTTAATTTCTTTCTCAGAGAGTTTGAGCATTTCCTACTTATGAATAACTCATTAAATGTCATAAAAGCATCAATATGCCTTTAATTTACTTAGTAACTTTACCTCTTCCCTTCTTCCCCAAATAGTACAATTAAAATCCTTACTATATTCCTACACAGGATATGTCAAGTGTTGACTGAAACTTTGTTCAGGATCCATGTCAATGATTAATTCTCTCTTAGATCAGAAAGTTTGTCTTTCTATTGTATAATCCTTCTGTTCAAATTTATTGTTGCTAATTCAGTTCTGAATGCAGTATATGTCTGTATTTTTCAAAGTGCATTGAAAAAGAAGGGAAAGAGAACAAACAAGAAAAAACTAGGTAATTGTATGGAAGCTCAGATATTTCTATCAGTGAATAGATGAAATGGAAAAGACTGAAGGATCAGAGGAGACATTCTCCAGCTCTACAATTATATTCAAGTAATTACTTAACATTTTTAGAGACAGAGATGAAATTGTAAGTTGTGAGAAAGAGACTTTTATTGCCATTTGTCTAATCAGAAATCTTTACCAGGAGAGCCAAATGAATTGTCCAGTTGAATTACTTTGCTTCAGAATACAAAATATGTCATCAGATCAGGAGGGGATTAAGTTTCATCTCCATTCCTTATTGACTGTGAAGTCAATTTATTCATGCGAATTGTTTTGATCTTGGAATCCCACCAAAATGGAACAGTAAGGATATCACAGAAATATGTGAAGATTTAAAAACTTAAGGGAAATAGGAGAACTTAGAATTGAGATCAGAAAATGTTTAATGTGTTAAAGTTTATATTTTGGTGACAAAAGCCAGTACTTCCAGTTTGGAGGGAACGGTGGTAAAGGATAAAGGTGGGAAGAAGGAAAATTGACTTGAGTTATTGGCCAATAAGATGAACCAAGAGCAGGGGAATGGCATATGAGACTTCAGCTCTGAGGTGAAGTCACTCAGCTGCAAGGGTCTGGGGAGCACGTGTGCAGCTCTGGAAGGGACAATTTGTTCCAGATACACACAGCTGGGTGGTTTTGAAGACCAAGATTCCAGGCTTTTGGTGAAAGGTGTATTGTGCTTTCTCCCTTCCCAACTGGAGCTCATAGAGCCTAGGACAGGCTTGTACTGTGCAGAGTTGGGACAGAGGCCATAGCACAGAGAAAGGCGTGAGATGTTCTCAGCACCCTACACACCAGAACAAACCCTCCTTTTAATCATCGACCTCTAAGGAATCTTTTCCTTTCAGACATACAACCCACTCCCCAAGATTTCTGGCAATCTTTCTGTCCATCACGCTGGCCTGTGGCTATGGTTCTGGAGGTAGCTGGAAGAAGCATCTAGGTTTTATCCATCATCTTTGTTTAGGTTTTATCAGCCTTCCCAAAGGAGGCATCAGAAACCATGGATGCAACTCCCTTGAATATTCTTTCTCTCTGATTAAGAAATCAGAGCTATAAAAGGAATCTTCACTAGAAGGATAGACCAACAGAGGCTTCCAGAACTTGAGAAAGCCTTGGAAGAACTAGAAAGTCCCTTGTGCTCCAGAAATTTTCCATGACTTAATTCCATTCTATTTTGTCACCATGACTCTATTGACCTCAAGTCTCTAGACAGAGCTCCTGAGATTCTGTGTGCTCTAACCTCTTCTATAACCAAATTAGGGAACAGAGGTACCAAGAAAGTGGACTTTCCCTATGAATATAGAATGCTACTGGAGATCAGAGGTAGAGCATCTGTCTTGCATCTATGAGGTCCAGAGTGGGATCCCTGGCAGCACCCACATTCCTGAGTGTGATCCTGGTGGTGCTGATATTTGGGGTCCCCAGCTGAATCACAGAGTATGTGATTTTGGACACTCTGCAAAGTAGTATGTGTGAGCCCCCTAAGTGTGTGCTTATTGATCATTGCAACAGTAAAAAAGGGAAGGGAATGTCAAGGGAGAGGAGGAGAGGGAAGGAGAGAGGATGGAGAAGAGGAGGAAGGGAAGAGGAAAAGAGAGGGGAGGAAATTGTATTCCCAACTCATTATTTATTTCCTTCAGTTTCCTTAGTCAACTATTATCACTATTCTGGTTTCTATACCTCTAAAGTCAATAAGGTTTTTTTTTTGGTGAAAGTTTGGTACATCTTCTTTGTTTCCTCCAGTTTTTTATTCAGTTTTTTTTTGTTTGTTTTGGGGCCAGACCCTGCTGTGCTCAGGGGATATTCCCGGCTCAGGGATCACTCCTAGCAGGACTTGAGGGACTATATGTGGTGCCAGGAATCAAACTCAGTTCAGCTGCATTTAAGGCAAATGCCCTATATTCTCTATCTTCTTATCCTGCTTTTCTTATTCTTTCAAAAATAAATTTGTTCAGGTGCTAGGAGGTACTAGATACTCAAGAATACAGCAGTGAACAAAGAGGACCCAGAACCCCACTCTCCAGATCATTGAGATTTCAGTGTCAGAGGCAGACAGGAAACAAGAGAAAGGAGCAAAATATACAGACTGTTGGATGGAGGTAAGGAATAATGAAGAAAGAGGGTTAGTAGTCTGCCTGCTTGTGCACAGGTTGAGGAGATGGGTGACCCAGGGAGCTGTGCTGGCAAACGAAACAGCCAGCACCAAGTCCATGAGGCAGGACATGTCAGGTGTGTCTAAACATCAACCATACAGCTAGTTTGGCTGAAGCGATGAGCAACAAGGGAGGAATGGAAGAGAGGTCAACAGGTTGATGGGAAACAGATCATGCAGGACAAGGAATCTCTGTGAATGGCCTGGAAACTAGTGAAGGATTTTGAGCTATTAAGGTGCAAGTTTCTCTGGCTGTGGTTTCAAGGATACACCTGAGCACGGGAAGATGGTAGGGAGGAGGACAGGGACAGAATGGCTGCAGTGGGGAGGAGAGAATGGGCTGAGAGTGGCGGTTTGGATCAGGAAACTCAGTGGAGGTGTTGAGAACTACCCAAAAACCAGAACAATAGAATGGCCGGAAATGATAGGATTTGAGGACTGAGCATAGCATGTATGATCATGTTCAAGTGTTCAATTAGATGACAAAGTCATTTACCCAGATCCCTCTGAAGAGGGCCTGACCCTGGAGAAAGCTCTCAACATTATGAGCTGATTCACCCCCTCCAGGGTCCCACACACTCATAGGCTTTGTGAGAAGCAGTGACTATTGGCAGGCACTGTTTACACACCCCATGGCCAGTCACTGGAAGCCCTCACAGCACACCAGGGTAATGGAGTGAGTGCTGCTGTTAACTCTGTTTACAAAGAAGGGCACTATGGCTAAAAGAGGTTAAGTCACAGGGGTCTAGCTGGTATAGCACGGCCTTAGACTTCAGGTCAGACGGGTTACCTACTGGGAGCGTGCTTCGACCCATGGAGACATCATGCCTCCGTGCTAGATTAACAATACTAGCTTAATACTCACCACATATTCCTTACATGTGAACACACACTCTAAGTGGATGGTATCTGAATTCATGCTTTGGAAAGAAGAAAAGTGAAGTAGGACCTTTTTGTTTGGGGGGCCATATCGAGCAGTGGTCAGTACTTACTGTTGGCTCTGGGTTCAAAAATTAGTCCTAATGGGGAACTGAAGACCACATGTGGTGCTGGGGATTGAGGCTAAATTGTTGCATGCAAAGCAAGTAACAATTTAGTACCTTCACCTCTGCATTATCTCTCCTGCCCCACCTGGGACTCTTTAAAAATGGGTAGAACTTAGGTGAAGTCATTCAAAAGATTGGTTCTAAAATTTTCATTATTTGTTGGGCTAATGCAGTAAAAATTCTCCTAGTTCTGACATCTGATAAGTTCAGAATTAAGCCACCTTCAGAATCTATGTCTGGTGAGACCCTACCTTACATTTTTTTTTAACCAATTAAATTATTTTTCTTTTTTTATTAGTGAATCACCGTGAAGTACTGTTACATACTTACAAACATTCGTGTTCGAGTTTTAGTCATACAATGATTGGTTACCCATCCATCCACCAGTGCCCATTCTCCACCACCAAAGATCTCAGTATCCCTCCCATCCCCACACCACTTCTCCCTCCCCACCCCGCCTCTGTGGCATTCCCTTTTGTTCTCTCTCTTTTGGGGTATTGCAGTTTGCAATAGAGGTATTGAGCGGGCACCGTGTTCAGTCTATATTCTATTTTCGGCAGCTCCCAACCCGAGTGGGTCCTCCCAGCATCCTTTACTTGGTGTTCTCTTGGTGTTGCCTTTTCCTCCAGCGTGTGAGGCCAGCTTCCAAACCTTAGGCAAATCTCCTGGTTCTTATCTCTACTATTCTTGGGTGTTAGTCTCCTATTCTGTTACTTTATATTCTACAGATGAGTGCAATCTTTCTATGTCTGTCCTTCACTTTCTGACTCGTTTCACTTAACATGTTACTTCCATGTTGATCCCACATCCAAAAGAACAAAAGCAACTGGTGTTGGTGTGGATGTGTGGAGAAAGGGACTCTCCTTCACTGTTGGTGGGAATGCCAATTAGTTCAGCTCTTTTGGAAAACAGTATGGATGCTTCTCAAAGAATTAGAAATTGAGCTCCCATTTGACCAAGCAATATCACTTCTGGGAATATATCCCGGAGAGGCAAAAAAGTATAGTATAAATGACATCTGCACAGGGTCCCACACACTCTCATGAAATATATGCAAATTTCATGACTTCATCTTTTCTAACAGTTACATAGTATTCCATTGTGTAAATGTACCAGAGTTTCTTTAACCTGTTTATCTGTTCTTGGGCACGTGGGTGTTTTTTCCAGATTTTGGCTATTGTAAACAGTGCAGCAATGAACATACAAGTGCAGATGTCATTTCTACTATACTTTTTTGCCTCTCCGGGATATATTCCCAGAAGTGATATTGCTTGGTTAAATGGGAGCTCAATTTCTAATTCTTTGAGAAGCGTCCATACTGTTTTCCAAAAGAGCTGAACTAATTGGCATTCCCACCAACAGTGAAGGAGAGTCCCTTTCTCCACACATCCACACCAACACCAGTTGCTTTTGTTCTTTTGGATGTGGGCCAGCCTCTATGGTGTGAAAAGTATACCCATGACATTGTTCAAGGAAGTGGACCAAACACTCCTGGAATTCATATGGAACAACAAATCCCCACAAATAGATAAAGTAATTCTGGGGGAAAAGAAGACGGGAGGCATCACCTTCCCCAAGCTCAAACTACTACAAAGCGGTAATAATTAAAACAGCATGGTACTGGAACCAAGGCAGAGCAGTAGACCAATGGAACAGGGTTGAATATCCTCACACACACTCTCAAATATATGACCATAAAATCTTTGATAAGGGAGAAAGAAATGTGAAGTGGGGCAAGGAAAGCCTCTTCAACAAATGTTGCTGGCAAAACTGGACAGCTACATGCAAAAAAAATGGGCTCAGACCTCTACCTAACACCATGATCACAAAAGTCAGATCAAAATGGATTAAAGACCTCAACATGAGACCAAAACCCATAAAGTACATCAAAGACAAGGTCGTCAAAACCCTCCACAACATTGAAACTACAGATATCTTCAAAGATGACTCACCACTGACCAGGCAAGTGGAAACAGAGATAAACAAATGGGACTATTTTAAAATAATAAGCTTTTGTACCTCTAAAGAAACAGTGACCAGAATACAAAGACAATCCACAGAATGGGAAAGGATATTCACCCAATACCCATCTGATAAAAGGCTGATATCAAGGATATACAAGGCACTGGTTGAACTCTACAAGAAAAAACATCCAACCCCATCAGAAAATGGGGCGATTAAATGAACAGAAACTTTCTCAAAGAAGAAATCAGAATGGTCAAAAGGCACATGGAAAAAATACACTAATAATCAGGGAGATGCAGATAGAGAGCCCACCTTCTAAGTCCCACAGAAAGCTGCCTTCTTGCTGTGTCCCCACAGATTTGGGTCTCTGGAATAAGGGCACTCCTATTCATGATAGCTGCACCCTTACGAATGTAAGGTGCACCCTTACCTCACCTACCAAATACCATTACATTGGAAATAAGGTCTCAAGATATGAACTTTGGAGGAACACAAACATTCAGTCAATAGTTTCCTGGGACACGGAGCTCCATTTTTCTCCTTGGAAATTCCTGGGATTTGGTAGGAAATATTCCAAGGGTGGTTCTAAACTCACCTTCCACTGCTAAACTTCAGGAAGTTCATTGAGGGGTCTCTGTCTCTCTCTGTCTCTCTGTCTCTCTGTCTCATTTTAAACCCTGACTGTGCTGCACAGAACATGGATTTCTCCTGTTATGTGCTCAGGGATCATTCCTGACATTTTTGGGAACTATATGCTTCAAAGCCAGGACTGAATCTGAGTCAGCCATGTGCAAGGCAAGAACCCTATCTGCTGGGCTATATCTGTCCCTAAGATCTTTTTTGTTTGTTTTGGGACCACACTTTGCAGGGCTTAGGGCTTACTCCTGACTCTGCAGTCAAGGATCACTCCTGTTAGGGTTTGGGGGCCATATTTGTCCAGGGACAGACCCCTGGTTAGCTGTGTGCACAACAAGCACACTACCCACTGTACTATTATTCCAGCCCCCTATGATTCATTTTATAAAGTTATTTACCATTACTTTAAATAGTAAAATTGTTCCTTAGCTTTATCTAAAGGTAGTGGTATTTTTGTTGTTGTTGTTGTTGTTGTTTTCAGGATCATAATGAAAATTCGCATTTATATTATTGACATGTTTCAATAGGGACTAATATCGAAACATGATGTTTACGTGGTCTCATCTTTGACTGGTGGAAATCCTTTCAGGTTGACTCTTAAATAATTTTCATGCATTTAAAAAACACTTGATAATTTCTTTTTTTCTTTGGTGTGCCAAGATGTATCAGATTTTTTTCTGACTATGACTATAATTTCAACCGTCACTGCAAGGGCAATTGACTCAATTATTGAATTGATTCCTTTCCCACCTCCAATTTTTTGAGGTGTCATAATTTACAATAGTACTATTGTTTCTTTATATTTTCAGTGAATGCTCACTGCCAGAATGTTAAGATCCCTCAATCTTTATACCAAAGCCTCCTTAGTTCATTTGCCATATCTCAGGATTTGTTTCCATGGGGATTGCCTAATTCCTTGATTTAGGAATTTTTTTCCCCTTCATGCACTGCATATGATATCAATTGGCATTTGTCTTTTTCTTCTGACTTAGTTCACTTAGCATTGACACCCTTAAATATCCTAAATATTTGCAACAAACTTCAAGATTTCATCTTTTACAAGTAAGTAGCATTCCATTCTATATATGTGCCACAATTTCTTTTTTTTTATTTATTTTATTTTTTTTATTTTTTTTTTCTTTTATTAGTTTATTTTTAATTAGAGAGTCATCGTGAGGGTACAGTTACAGATCCATACATTTTTGTGCTCATGCTTCCCCCATACAAAGTTCAATAACCCATCCCTTCACCAGTGCCCATTCTCCACCACCCGTAAACCCGACATCCCTCCCCCCCTCCCCAGACCCGTCTCCCCCCACCCCACCCTGCCACTATGGCAGGGAATTCCCTTTTGTTTTCTCTCTCTGATTAGGTGTTGTGGTTTGCAATAGAGGTGTTGAGTGGCCATTGTGTTCAGCCTCTAGTCTGTATTCCACCCGCCTCACCCTTCCCCCACATGACCTCCAACCACATTTTACTTGGTGGTCCCTTCCCTGAGTTACCCAGAATGAGAGACCAGCCTCCAAGCCATGGAAACATTCTCCTGGTACTTATTTCTACTATTCTTGGGCGTTAGTCTTATAGTCTATTATTCTATATTCCACAGATGAGTGCAATCTTTCTATGTCTGTCTCTCTCTTTCTGACTCATTTCACTTAGCATGATACTTTCCATGTTGATCCACTTATATGCAAACGTCATGACCTCATTTTTTCTAACAGCTGCATAGTATTCCATTGTATAGATGTACCAGAGTTTCTTCAACCAGTCATCTGTTCTAGGGCACTCGGGTTTTTTCCAGATTCTGGCTATTGTAAACAGTGCTGCGGTGAACATATAAGTGCATATGTCACTTCGACTATACTTTTTGGCTTTTCTGGGATATATTCCCAGCAGTGGTATTGCTGGGTCAAATGGGAGCTCAACCTCTAGTTTTTTGAGAATCGTCCATACTGTTTTCCAAAAGGGCTGTACTAGCCGGCATTCCCACCAGCAGTGTAGAAGGGTCCCTTTCTCCCCACATCCTCTCCAACAGCGGTTGCTTTTGTTCTTTTGGATGTGTGCTAGTCTCTGTGGTGTGAGGTGGTATCTCATGGTTGTTTTGATCTGCATCTCTCTGACGACTAGTGATGTAGAGCACTTTTTCATGTGCCTTTTGGCCATTCGTATCTCTTCCTTGGTAAAGTTTCTGTTCATTTCTTCGCCCCATTTTTTGATGGGGTTGGATGTTTTCTTCTTGTAGAGTTCAACCAGTGCTTTATATACCCTTGATATCAACCCCTTATCTGATGGGTATTGTGTAAATATCCTTTCCCATTCTGTGGATAGTCTTTGTATTCTGGTCACTGTATCTTTTGCGGTGCAGAAGCTTTTTAGTTTAATGTAGTCCCATTTGTTGATCTCTGTTTTTACTAGATTTGTGCCACAATTTCTTTATGCACTTTTCTGTTGTTAAACACTTGGGTTGTGCATTTTTTTCAGATACTATCTATTATAAATAATGTTGCAATAAACATAGTTGATTAATTTATTCAAATGCCTGAACTCTCAATGGTGAGAGGCAGAGGACATTTATATTTGTGACGTTTTCAGGAGATATGTGGAGAAACAGTATGATTTTAATCATCCCTGTACATGAGGGGGTAAAAATGACCAGCCTATCAAACCAAAAATAAATTTTAAACATTTGAATAAGGAAAAGAAAGTTGGTATCAAGCAAATATTATGCAAATTATATAAATGATGCATAGCTAATATCTTTATATATGATTATCTATTTTTATTTTGTTGTGATTATTTTTGACCTTCCAAGAAGTACTCAGGGACCCATGAGTCACACCAGTGATACTTAGCCAACTGGGCCAGATGATTCAATACTCACTCTGCTCAGGGTTCATCAGTGCTGGTGACCCCCAGGGCCACACCCTGTAATGCTAAGGAGGTCATGTGATATTGAAGATGAGCCAGGGCCTCATACAAGTCATGTACTCCAGCCCTTTAAGCCATCATATGACCCTGTTATAATTATTTCTTGAGAGGAGTGTAGGAGAGGTGGTTAGATCACAGCTGGCAGTGTTCAGGGATTACTTCTAGTTCTGTGCTCAGTTGTTACTCCTGATGGTGCTGGGGTCCATCTGCAGTACTGCAGTTTGAACTGGAGTAAACTTCGTTCAAAACTTTTATTCTTGAATGATTAAAATGTGGAGAAACACAGCAGGCCCTAGTTAACCTATATGGGCACTATAGGTTAACTATAGGTTAACACTATAGCACTATAGGTTTACATTAGAGGTACAGCTTGCTAATTGCAGCTTTTGACAGGTTATACTCCTACACACTGCTAGTAATTTTAGTCCCTCACCACTGCTTACCTGCTCAATAAGTTCAACACTCAAGCCTTGTTGGGGACCCTCATTTTATTCAGTGAGATTGAGTAACGTTCAATGGACTGCTCACCTTGGGTGTTTGAGACTGGAAGGACCCCCAGGATAAAACCACTTTAAATCTCTGCTCAAACAACTTGTGAACCCTTCTTTTCAAATTTATTGTTTGAAACTGTTCCATAGTAAGAAATACAGGCCTTTCTGAGAGCCATTTTGCCAGTTATCTCTTGTCAGGCTGTTTGTCCGAGTTGTAAATTGCTCAGCCATTGCTAGAAGTCCTAATGAAATCTCCAGCAATGCCAGGCCTGGAGCTGGAACTAAGAATAGCAGTTGAGAGGCAGGTGTTTCATTCTCCTTAAAAATCAGAGGGAACATTTCCCACCTTCTGCACAATCTCTGTATAATATCACACGGCTCCGATGGCATGGTCCTTGCGTTTTATTTCTGAGTCAGCTCCTGCAGCGTGCATGTGTATATAGATTTTCTACTTGATGAGCTGATTCAAACACCCCTGATGGACCGCTTTCACAATTTTATTCTGAGGTTTTCAGAGGAAACCCCAATTTCATGTACTGAGGTATTTCATAAATCTCTTTGAAGAGACTTTGAATTCAACCTTCTGCCCAGGGCTTCCTCCCATGTCCTTGCCCTGTTTAACCTATTACCTGTGTGCTGATCAGAGAAGATAAACTGAAGTAATACAAATGACAGATAATTATGACAATCAGTGCTTGTAATAACTCAAAAGAGAATCTGGGTTTAACTGAGGAAAACAAGTCGAGTTGTGTGTTCCTCATTTTTAGGTGGCAAACTGAAATGTCACAGGGTGTGCTCTCAGCTGTCAGCTTCTAATCTAATTAGACAGGATAATGGGGGAGGCTGATCTTGCTGATGGCTGATAAACATATTAGTCTAATTTCATTCACTCTAATATGATGCTAGCAACATGGCGCTTTTCTTGTAACCATGTCATCCATGGCTGGCCCCTGTCACTGATAGAAGAAGGTTTCTGAACCCAAACACAAAATTCTGGCTTGTTCTACACACGGTTTGTTTCTGGGTATACAGATCATTGCTATTGAGTCTGGGAAAGTGTTTGTGTGGGGGCCGGGGGTCAATCCAAACCACAGGCAAATTAACAGAAAGGAACAGTTCTGATTGGACGACATAGAAAGCAAAGCAGTATGACTAATACCTATTAAGGACTATCCCTTTCATTATTTTTAAGGGCGTGCAGTGAATAGGGCTTGAGTTTATAGAATGTTGCCTAGGGAACCCTTTAGAGACCTGTTGGCATGAGCCACTGAATGACTTCTAACCATCTTTTCACTGTTAAGTCTGCAAGGCAAGCAGAGCACAGCAGATTGGCTTCCTGGTCATTCTGATTGGTAGGCCATCAGTTCCTGGGCCACACTGGCTATGTCATATTGTTAATGGTACCTCAAAAATATTAATTTTCACTGTTACTATTACAGGATACTACCTATTGAACTACTTTAAATGGCTTGCATGTCTAGTTTCATAGTTCACTATGCTAGATATTGGAGTACATTCTGGCTCAACAGGGTTCTCTGCTTTAAAAGGGCCAAGAGTAATGGGTCAGCAGGTCTATGTTCCTTCCTAGAAGTTCTAGATAGGCACCTGCTCCCAAATTCAATCAACTTATTGGTCACATTCATTTCTTTGTGGAAGGATTGAAGACTGCCTATTCTTGCTTGGTGTCAGCCTGAGTTGACCTTGACTTTTAGGCGGTGGAGGGTGAGGGGGTGACTATCTGCATCCCTCTCTTGCTTGCCACACATCTTCCTCCCAGAAACAAGAGAATGAGGCCCTCTTACAGACTCAATCTTTCCAACGTCCTCTTTGACTTCATCTCTCTGACTGCAGCTAAAGAAAGATCTCAGATTTGAAGAGTTATTGTAATTATATTGGTACAGTCTAGGGATAGAGGATGATCACACAATTTTAAATCTATAACCTTCCCAACACCTATAAGATCTCTTTTGCCATGTAAGAAGATTTCTACAGGATTCAGAGATTAAGGCATATATATTGCTTGGGAAGAAGGAAAAAAATGAAGGATCTGCATGTGATGTATACATACGAAAATGTTTTCTCTCTCTCTATATATATATATACATATAGTTCAAAATAGATGTTAGTGACATTAATAATTTTAATGTATTGATTTATTTACTTTCCATAAATGCCATAGAGCTTTACATCTGAAATGTAATTATTAGAGGGTTCAAAATAATGATTTTATACAAAGTAAAAAAAAGAGGGTCGAATATTTTTGTGGATCAAGGGATCTGTCTGGCTGTCTTGTAAGTGCTCAGTCTTACAGACTCACACATGCTCTGGGACACGAGGCACTGGGTTAATTCATAAAATATGAAGGTTAAATTATTGTAATATATATACTTCATCAAAATATACCTATACTGGCATGGACAGGAATACTATAAACTGGATGGTAGTAGGGAGTAAGACTGCCAGCTGTGTGATGAGACACAAAACACTGAATACTTGCCTTGAGCAGGTACCTTTGTGTTCATTCACATGGCCACAGGGTAACTTGACTTGATCAATAGATTGTGACAACAAAGTTATGTTGTCTCTATATTTAAGCCCAACAGAGAAGAGAGGCAATCATTTTGGCTCCACTTCCTGTCAGGAACCAAAAGTCTAGTCCTTAGTGTGGAAGCTTTCTGCCCTCCCCCCCAAAAATGTAAAGTTATTCGACATGTCTCCGAAGTCTTCTTGTGACTCAGGAAGGACATACACAGATTGTGATGAAGTAATTCATAAAAGATGACACCAAGATTAAAACTGGACTCAGACCTCTAGATTGATTTTGACCATGGCGGGGTGCCCTCCAGGGAGAGTCACCAAGTAGCTGTTGATCTGCCTGTTGCTTTAATTTCTACTTTTATTTCTTAGTAATGCCATTGTAAAGTAAGTAAGGAACCAAATAATCATATATGACTCGACAATGACAATTGCCAGGGTGGCTCAGATTGAGATTTACTTAGATTACTGAGACTGCTACTTCCTTTAAAATAGTGACAAATTTGAATCTTATATCTGTTTGATACAGTTTCCCTTTCTCCAGTGCCCAATGTCTGGCATAATGGATGAATAAATAGAGGGATGGATGGATGGATGGATGGATGGATGGATGGATGGATGGATGGATGGATGGTTGGGTGGGTTGGATGGGTCAATGATGGATAGAAGGGTGGATGGATGTGTGAATGGAAGCAGAGAAGGATAGTGGGTGTGTTAGATGAAACAATGTAATGATAGAAGAAAGAATGTATAGATGAATGTCAGATACAGTTACATCTTGGCATGACTTCATCTATGTTAGGATGTTAAATTTAACCGTGTAGCCAAATGTAACTACATAAAAATTAAGAAATTTCTCTTACACCATAATGATACAGATAGAGAACAAAATTTCTGCTTTAAGAAGAAATAGAACAGTTCTATAGGTTATATAAATAGCAATCATATAAATCAAAAATAACAATTATGAAAATAATATGAATATATTTATAATGGTTAAAAGAACAAGAAAGATTGGCTGGAGAGAGTACAGTGGGTAGTGCACTTGCCTTGCATGTTGCTGACCCTGGTTTGATCCCTAGAAAGAGTTTCCTGAGCACAGAGACAGGAATAAGCCTTGAGCACCCTGAGCACTACTGGGTGTGACCCCAAAAAACAAACAAAAGGGAGCAAAAGGAACTATACCCAGGTAGAAAAATCACTCATATTTTAATTGTCTTAATTGTTCCAGGAAGATTAGTCATATGTTACTTTTTTAGTTTTTTTGTACTGCTTATATCTTTCATTAAATCGAAATCCTGAATGTTCTGCTCTGTGGGACATTATTCATCAAATTAACAGCATAGGGAAATAGTATTTTCATTTCTCTACCTTCTTTGTCCCACACAAACATGCATGCACCCCCCTTGCAATGGTAAAGAATTGCTGTTCATCGCATTCATGGCACTTTGATGCATATCTATTTTAATGTCAAATAATCGCTTTACTCTGCCCTAGTGAAAGAATAAAGTGCAGATCATTTTCAATGGGAAATGGTAATTTCTATCACTGATGGTTAAGAATCACTAAGAACCAGAGACTAAAGCAACAGCACAGAGGGTAGGGCGCTTTCCTTGCACGTGGCCAACCTGTGTTTGATCCCTAGCACCGCATATGGTTCCCTAAGCCTGCCAGAAGTGAACCCTGAGCACAGAGCCAGAAGTAAGCATTTCTATGTTCATTGCAACACTGTTTACAATAGCCACAATCTGAAAAAAACAGAGTGCCCAAAAACAGATGACTGGTTAAAGAAACTCTGGTACATCTACACAGTGGAATACTATGTAGCTGTCAGAAAACATAAAGTAATGAAATGTACATATAAGTGGATCAACAAGGAAAGTGTCATGTTGAGTGAAATGAGTCAGAAAGAAAGAGACATACATAGAAAGATTGCACTCATATGTGGAATATAAAATATCTGAGAGGTACAAGCTTGCAATGATGCAATTTCTGGCAGATATTTCTCTGGACTTAGTTACTAAACTACTAAAATACAGAAACCCAAAACTGTGCAGCCGCTAGTGCGGCCACTCAACCTCATATCACTTCATTCTCAACAATGGAAACAAATTATCAAATACTTCCTTTTCAGCAGGTCTGACTTTAGGGGGGAGAAACACCAAACAATAATAGTGAGTTTTTTGTTGAAATATTAAATGTAATCAAAGTAAAGTGAAAGTAAAGTGAAGTTTATCAGTTACACAGGCAGGGTGGGGGCTGGAGAGGTGGGAGCAAGAGGGGAAGGTACACTGTGATTCTTGGTGGTGGAATATGTGCACTGGTGAAGGGATGGGTGTTCAAGCATTGTATGACTGAGACTTAAACCTGAAAGCTTTGTAACTTTCCACATGGTGATTCAATAAAAGAATAAATTAATTAAAAATAAATAAATATATATCCCTCTCTCTCTCTCTTTTCTTTTTGGGTCACACCCAGCAATGCACAGGAGTTATTCCTGGCTCTGCACTCAGAAATTACTCCTGGTGGTGCTCAGGGGACCATATGGGATGCTGGGAATCGAACCCGGGTTGGCTCCGTGCAAGGCAAACACCCTACCCACTGTGCTATCACTCCAGCCCTAATATCCTTCTCTTTAAGCTCAATTATTCAACATATTTTCCTCACCAGCTTTTATAAAAATAATATTTCTTCTTATGTGGCACAAAACAAAAGTATAAGATCCCTTGTTAAAAAATTAGTAAGAGTTTCATGATGGATCCCAAGGCATTAAACCAACTTATCAGACCCACCTAAACTTATATGGTTACACAGGTCCCAGATTGATGAATCTGGTCCTGCATAGAGGAGATAGGTATTAATACACAAGTGTGTAACCACAGCTGTGATTGGTACAGGTGTTCTGAGAGATCAATTATTAGCTGTTGACCCTCTCACCATGACTGTATTGTGTTTTACAGAGATTTCTAAAAAAAAGTGTTTAATTAATTGTGAGTTTCAAGTGTCCTGACATTATAGAAGAGAATTCCTTGGGCTGCATGGAGAAACGTGATGTGTAATCATACTAATACTAGCTAAATTTACTGACTATGGTTGACAGCACAATCAGTGCCAGGTAAGCCCATCTTGATAGTGTCATTGAATTACCACGTGGGCCTCTATGTTAGAATCACACCACCCCTATTTTTCAGATGAAGAAAGAAACTCTGAGAGGTCAGGGAACTTGCCCAAGAGTCACTCAGCTTATAAGACATGAAAGTCAACAACTGTTTGCCTGATATCTAAGCTCATCTGTTCTTGTCTCTTCAATGCCAGAACAATTTTTTTTTGCCATGTCTACATCACTTTTTATTTGGTTTCACATTTCTTAGGAGGTTCTCAAGCTTATTTTGCTTTCAGTTAAATTGATTAACATGAGTTGAACCTACCCTAAGAAACCATCCAAGTCAATGGAGTTTGTTCCACTGAATGATGGATAAACCTTTCAAGGGTGATGGCCAAGTCTGGTAACAGGATGTAAGGACAAAAGAAGTAAAAATATGTATAAGGAGACTTGCATAGTGCCTGGTCCATAGTGCTTTAAATACTATTAATACTATTCTCATTGTATCTCAAGGGTCCTCTTTTACAGGTCCCAATTTTCACAGCTGAGTTGGCAGGCATTAATTAAAACTGGTGTTACAAGTTCCGAGCTTCTCATGGTCTCAAATGAATGGAGAGAAGTCAGCAAGGTGGGAGAATGTCTCAGAAATTACCGAGGAGTACAGTTTGAAAACAAGAAGATTCTTGTGTAGGAGAAAATGAAGGAAAGCATATAGCCGAGAATCCAGTGTGTAGAAAAGGTGGGAGAAATGGAATAACACATTGAGAGGAAAGGGTTAATCAGAGAGGAAGGAGGAAATCTACTCTGCCTTCACCTCTGCTTTCAAAGGAGAGGCATTTCATTTCAAAGGTGACACATTACCTGTGGGTGATTATTTCCCTCTCCTGTTGGCTTTCAACTTGAAGTTTAATAGGATGATGATATATATGTATATGTAAGACCATGAAACCAGAATGTGACCTGCTAGGTTAATAAACACTAGCAGTTACTGTAACTCACAAATTACAGGTCCCACTTTTCACAGCCGGGTTGCAGGCATTAATTAAAACTAGTGTTGCAAATCACAGCTTTTTGGAATGCCTGCAATGTTTAAATTATCAATGGTGTTGCTACCTTAATTTAAAAAAGCAACTTCCATCATTTTTCAAAGACGAGTACTCTAAACTGGAATAAGTCCATTTCTCACGCTCAGAGAGTCATTATGCACTAGACGCAAATGTAAGGTGAGTGGTTTTTTTTATGCCTTTCAATATGTTTGAGAACATATTACCAGACTTGCCACATAGGTCAACTCTGCCCATTATAAAATAAAGAATAATTAAGGAAAATTTACCATGAATAAGATCTTAGTTTGATGGCTCTCTCTCTCTCTCTCTCTCTCTCTCTCTCTCTCTCTCTCTCTCCATCTTCTCTGTTTCTATCAAATATTCATTTTCCTTATTTTTTCCCATCTTTCAAGTCAAACCCAGGGCCTCACTCATGCTAGCATGTCACCATGCTACATCTCTGACCCCAAGCAAACCTTCTCAATAGGGGAAATATTGCTCCCCAGGAGTGTAAGGAGTGTATATATGCATGCGTGTGTGTGCATGATGTGCGTGCGTGTGTGTCTGTGTGTCTGTGTGTGTCAGGAACTTAGATATTATAATTTTATGGCCCTCCAAATGCCCAAAGTGCATGAACAGATATAAAGCTTATATGTGGTATTCAATTTTTATGGATTGTGATAGTAAATAAGAAAAAAAAATGTTTAATGAGATCTAAGCCGCAACCACTGAAACTTTGTTATGTGCCTGTCAAGTTGACAGCTGGGAATGGAGTTGGGGGTGGGGGTTGAGTGTGTGTTGGCGGGGGGAATCCAGAAACACTGGTGGGGGAAGTTAATACTGCTGGAGGGATTGGTGTTGAATTATGTGCCTAAAATGAAACTATCAGTAACTTTGTAAATCATAGCTCTTTAATAAAAATCTAAAAAGTAAAAAACAAAATATTTAACAACTCTCCTTAGAGAGGTAATGAGTAAAACATTTTTGAGAAACTGCTCTAATAGGAGGCATGTGTAGACTTTGATTTTGAATCATTTGGGGGATTCAAAGGATCTTGGAAAAGGCTAAGTCTATGTGACTCCCCTTTAAAATAATTTACATGTAAGATTGTAATACCCGTACCCTGCCTGTGCCTTAAAGTTCTGGCCTTTGAGATGTAACCAGGTCCTGAGTGTCGAACCTCATGAATAGGATTAATGCTCTTCAGATGGAACCCCAGTGCTCTTTCACCATCTTTCAGCTATGTGAGAAAGAAACGAGAAATTGGCCATCTGAAACCCAGAAGAGAGTTCTCACCAGAATCCATGCTTTACCCTGATTTTGAATTTCCAGCTTCCAAAAATGTGAAAATTAGTTTCTGTTGTTTATAAGTCATGCGGTCCATGGTGCTTTATTAGTGGAGCCTGGCTAAGATAGAACTGATACAGAGAAAATATACTTGAAGTCAAGTAACAGAAGTAAAAGGTATCCACTGTCATGCTGAATGGGCAGAATTCTCTCCTATCATAAAGTGTCATTTGTTGATTAATGAGGAGCTCACAAGAAGCAACTGGTTGAAGAGAGTCAGTGATGGAATTCATAATTCACTAACTGTGTGCTTTCAATGAGCTTATTAACTTGCTAACTCCCTATAGACTTGTTTTTCTTCTCTTTCAATATCCTCTTTTCTCCCCCTGAACCTTAAGAAGGCGAAATACAGTCCCATCATCCTTTTGTTTGCTTGTTCTGTTTTTGATTCTTTCCCTGCCATTCTTACTTGAATAGTGTCACAGTTTGTCACAAAAAGTGTTCTAGTGAGGGAAAAATATCATGTTGCAATAGGAAAGTGTTTGACATTGTATTGGATTGCTGGGACTGCCACAAAGTTCCAGCACTCTGTCTTTCTCAATTTAGAAGACTGGAAAATCCAAGGATAACAAAGTAGTACCTGAGGCCTCTTTCCTTGGCTTGTAGATGGCTGCCCTCACCCTATATCTTCATATCATCTTTGCCTATGCATGTCTGTGCCCTATTTTTTTTACATGAACAAAAGTCATATTGGATTACTACCCACTCTACTGGCCTCATGACTTCTTTAAAGACCCTGTTTCTAAATGATTAGAAATATAAGGATCATGTTTTGACATAAGGAAGTTGGAACTTTAGTTAATGGATTTGGGAAAATACAATTCAAGAGCCCATATCATCCTAGCAAACAGAATTCCTAACCACTCATTATATTTGAGGTTCTTTTAAGAAGAAGGGAATTGAAACCTTCACATACATGCAAGGCAAAGGACAGCTTATTCAGGGTCAGAGGTAATCTGAGACAGGTATTGAAATCCAGTGATCCATTTCAATTTCTCAGACGACATGGCTCTCTGTCTATATTTTTTGTATTTTTGTCACTGTCACTGTCATCCCATTGCTCATCAATTTTCTCGAGTGGGCACCAGTAACATCTCCATTGTGAGACTTGTTGTTACTGGTTTTGGCATATCCAATACGCCATGGGTAGCTTGCCAGGCTCTGCTGTGCCAGCGAGATACTCTCAGTAGCTTGCCAGGCTCTCTGAGAGGGACGGAGGAATCGAACCCGGGTTGGCCAAGTGCAAGGCAAATGCCCTACCCGAATCAACTAATCTCTACTGAATATTACCTCCTATCACCAAAGATTTTTGTTTTTTTTTTCCAGTATGTTTTATTTTAATTTGGGGGCCACGTCGGCCATGGTCAGATCTTACTCCTGGCTCTGCACTCTAGGGATCACTTCTGGCAGGCTCAGGGGACCATATAGGGTGCTTGGAATCAAATTCAGGCCTTCCAAATGCACAGAAAGAACCCTACCCACTATACTATCTCTCTAGCCCTAATCATGTTTAGTTTTTAATCCTTAATTAAAGTTCTCAAGAGGAAAACATAGATGAAGCCTCACTGATCATTCCTGACAAAGCAACCTTGGGTACACTTACCTGCCCATTAGCTGGGTTCAAATGAGCATGGGAAATCAGGGCTATTCATACAGAAGAGGGTTTCCAGGTTAGTCCATTTAGCAAGTACTTAAGCAAGGGACTACAGGAGCTAACAGTATACTATAGCAGGTAGGGTACTTACTTGCATTCAGTTGATCTGGATTTAATTCCTGGCACCCCATATGCTCTCCTGAGCCCTACCAGCCCAGTGCCAGGAGTTAAGTCCTGAGCACAGTTGGATGTGGCCCCAAATAAAACAAAAACAGGAGTTAAGTGCAAGACTAGAGATATATAGATATCTTAAATTATGTCTACAGCATAAAGTAAACCTGGCATTCCTATTTGAGAAATAGGCATGGTCATGTATATTTCACAGTCATTCTACAGAATAAATGAGATGAGGAATTGCAAAATTCTTGGGAGATCTAAAGTGCATAAAATTTTTATAGAACCAAACATGAGCTTATTAATTACATTGATATGGCCCTGAATCAGTTACTTCTTGACACAGTTTGCTGGGTAACAAGTCATTCCAAAACTCAGTAACTTTAATGCATTAATTATTTGTTATGGTTATGTGCTTTTGGCTAATCTAAATTGTGCTTGGGTTTGGTAACTTTGGTTCATGATATTTTTCCTTCTTCTGGGACCAGTAGATAGCCTGGATAGATCCTCCTCCTGGTGATGGGCAGAAGTTCAAGAATTTAAGCATAGTCAGGCTTTTAAATGCCAAGGAATTTGTTTTTAGGGTTCATTTTTTCCCCTTTATATGTGACACCATACGGGGAGTGGGCCACATAGGTCACAGTTTTATAAATTTTGCAAGCATAGAAAATTAATCATTCATACTTTCAAGGTCAGAATGCAAATATGTTATGGGCTCATGCTTTGAATTCATGTCAGTGCATGAATTTTACAGACCCCTTACTACAAAAAAGCATGGCATGAAAAACTCTCAGTTCTTATAAATGTAACCAAGTTTTTTAGGCAATGCGTTTTTGTTGAATTATTTATTTATTTAAAGTGGAGAACCCATAAGAAGTTCTCTAAGACTTGAGAGAAATCTAATATTTCTCATTCATTTCACTAGTGTGGAGGTTGAAGCTTAGAGACCTAAAATGACTTGACTAAGGCTTGTCCAAGTCATATACTCAATTCATAGTATAATCAGCAAAAATCTGGAAATTCTTTGTTGCTAGGGAATTGCAATATAAGTATATCTTCTCTTTTATAGAGTATAAAATATGGGATTTAAAAAAATTGTTTTGGATCAGACCAACTTCTTTTAGTCTAAACAAAATATTTATTGCTTCCTGGACCTCATCTAGAAATCTGGGAATTAAGAGAAGGTTTTGAGTTGTCAAGTGGAGAGGAATACAAAGAATGTTCACTTGAGTTACCAAACTGAGATTATTTTCTAGATGCTCTCCATATTTCTCACCAATCTCCTGGCTCTTAAAATTTCTTGCAAAATAAATCTTCATGGCAGTTGGAGCCCCCTAATTTTTGAATTTCTTATTTTTGTTTCTCAATTGCTAGATTATTAATCATAAAAATTTATTGATAAGGGGATTCAGACAGAGGTTAATAAAATGTTAGACAATCATTTTGTTTTAAAAATAAGACAAAAACTATATATATATATATATCTTACATTCAGTCAGCATGTAATTATAGGCAAGAAAAAGTGCTAATAAATAATGAGAGGCAAAAATAAATTATCTTGTTCTCCACTGCACAAAACAGCCATAAGTGGCCTTAATTCATGTGAAAGATTATAGATATCTTTCTTCCTTTTGGCAATTCCATGACTGTGTCTTTTCCTCCCCATCTTTTCTCAGTCTTGGCTTTTCTGATAACCAAGATTACCTTTTGAATGTAAGATCTTTCTCAAATTTTGAAAGCTGGGAAGAAGTACTATTAATTATTTTCTCAGGCCTTAATGATAAGGCATCTTTCTAAGTGAAAGCATTTGGGTAAAAGTAACAGATTCAAAATATGCAAATTATAAAATACTCATTCTGTAGTCATCTTAGAAGCCAAACTCCTACTGCTATCAAGTATAGTTTTCCCATCTGGGAAGACTGGGTGTTGGCATTCCCTATTTATGTATTCCTTTCCAATATACCTTGTGCTAGGGCACACAAAGACTGCAGCACACAATATGATTCTGATGCTTTGTTATCTTCCTTTTAACATTGAAAAACAGAGATGGAGTCTATCCATAAATATTGCCTCAAGTTTAATGTTTCTGGAATCAAAAAGATGATGGAATGGACATTTGCACATCTCTTTTTTATTTTGATTTTGAATTTCTTTATTTTTTTTCCTAGATTTGTAACTTTCTTTTTTTTATTTATTTATTTTTTATTAGTGAATCACTGTGAGGGTACAGTTACAGATTTATACATTTTTGTGCTCATGTTTCGCCCATACAAAGTTCAAGAACCCATCCCTTCACCAGTGCCCATTCTCCACCACCAGTAAACCCAGCATCCCTCCCACCCTCCCCAGTCCAGTCTCCCCCCACCCCACACTGCCACTATGGCAGGGTATTACCTTTTGTTCTCTCTCTCTGATTAGGTGTTGTGGTTTGCAATAAAGGTGTTGAGTGGCCATTGTGTTCAGTCTCTAGTCTACATTCGGCACGCGTCACCCTTCCCCCATATGACCTCTGACCACATTTTACTTGGTGTTCACTTCTCTGAGTTGCCCAGAATGGGAGACCAACCTCCAAGCCATGGAGACAGCCTCCTGGTACTTATTTCTACTATTCTTGGGTGTTAGACTCTTATTCTATTATTCTATATTCCACAAATGAGCGCAGTCTTTCTATGTCTGTCTCTCTCTCTCTGACTCATTTCACTTAGCATGATACTTTCCATGCTGATCCACTTATATGCAAACTTCATGACCTCATTTTTTCTAACAGCTGCATAGTATTCCATTGTATAGATGTACCAAAGTTTCTTCAGCCAGTCATCTGTTCTAGGGCACTCAGGTTTTTTCCAGATTCTGGCTATTGTAAACAGTGCTGCAATTTGCACATCTCTTACAATTTTTTTTAAATTTTTTATTAGTGAATTACCAGGAGGTACAGTTACAGACTTACAAACTTTCATGCTTGCCTTTCAGTCATACAATGGTCGAGTGCCCATCCCTCCAACAGTCCCATTTTCCACCAATGGTCCCAGCATCCCACCCAACATCCCCACCCTGTCCTCCTCCTACCCCATCCCACCTCTGTGGCAAGGCATTCCCTTTTGCTCTCTCTCTCCTTTGAGTGTTGTAGTTTGCAGTAGAGGTATTAAGTGGCTATTATGTTTGGTCTATAATCTACATTCAACCTGCATCTCCCATCCCGAACGGGCCCTCCTAGCACCCTTTACTTGGTTGTCCCTTCTCAATCTGTGCTGCCTTTTCCCCCAGCATGTGAGACTGGCTTCTAAGCTGTGAGTAATCCTCCTAGTACACATCTAATGGGTGTGAGTCTCCCATTCTATTACTTTATATTCCACAAATGAGTTCAATCTTTCTATGTCTATCCCTCTCTTTCTGACTCATTTCACTTAACATGATACTTTCCATGTTGATCCACCTATCACAAATTTCATCACTTCATCTTTCTAACAGCCGCATAGTATTCTATTGTGTAGATGTACCAAAGTTTCTTTAACCAGTCATCTGTTGTGTAGATGTACCAAAGTTTCTTTAACCAGTCATCTGTTCTTGGACACTCGGGTTTTTTCCAAATTCTGGCTATTGTAAACAGTGCTGTAATGAACATATAGGTGCAGATGTCATTTCTACTATACTTTTTTGCATCTCCAGGATATAGTTCCAGAAGTGGTATTGCTGGGTCAAATGGGAGCTCAATTACTAATCTTTTGAGGATCATCCATACTATTTTCCTGGACCAGTCAGCATTCCCACCAGCAGTGAAGGAGAGTCCTTTTCTCCCCACATCCGCACAAAATTTTAAGTAGGAACACTTTGTTGTATGAGATGGTAAAGATAGCTCCCTTGATAATGTCAAAAACATTCTAATATTTTATATCTCATTTAAAAATGCATTGGTCCTTGTTTCATTTTTCTTTATGCATATGGAATAAGGTCCAGCAATAACATGGTAAATTGTGTTCTCACCTTGATCTTAAAAGGTTTGTTCTAATTCTAGTTTCATATATGTACCGGTCCCTGGGATTTTGTCTTACAAAGAACTATTAAAATGCATACCTCCAAGGCCATGTATACAAAATCTATCATGCAAGGCTTGAAAGTATGATTTATAAAATTCTTTTCACATTTTGATGTAAATGATCAGTGGGCAAAATTTAGTGAAAAGGTGAACTGGATTTGAATTCTAGCTCCACTGTGTAATGACTGTGATGCTGTGAGTACAAGACACTGTTTACTTTGTTCTTCAGTTTCCTCCTCTGCAAATTTATATGATAATATATACATTCAAGTGCCATCATGAGGCTTAAGTAAATGAGCATGCCTGGTATCTAGATGAAACTTCAATATTCATAATTGGTTTTGGCCAGACTTTAATATTTCTTAAATTTAGTCCCTTTGTCATTGACATTTCTTATTCAAACATATGAGTGAACAGATGAAAGTTGGTATGAAATAGAATTATTTTATGGGACCAATTATTTTTCTTGCTTGTTTTGTTTACATGTTTAAATATGAAATGGATTATATATTTACAATGAAAGTGTGACTAAATGCATCATATGTATTTGTATTTATGAATAATTTAAAGGACCACCTGTGCCAAACAGCCAGGCACTCTCCACCCAGTTTAATAAATAGACATGAAATTTCTTATATTCTCTTCCCTATTTTTATACCCCACTATTTTTATTATAGGGATAATAAAAATATATCCCTATTTTTATTCCAGTATTTGATATTCAATGCTTCTGCGCATTTTCTTTTGGAAGTAGTTATGAGTTTAATTCTTGCACCCAACACCATCAGTATCAATGGGAAAGTTGCTAGGAATTCAAACTCTCAGACCTCTTTGCAGAACTCACTGGGTCAAAAGCCCTGGGGTGACAGTTGGGAGGAGACTCGGGACTGTTAGTTATAAAAGCATAAGAGATGTCTAGATATTTCTGATTCACACTGAAAATTACAACTTTGTAACAAATAAATACTGTGTGTGAGTGCATGTGTCCTTAAACCATGTATTTATTTATTCATTTATTTTTAATCTGATTTTGACCTTTATATCATGGTATGATTAAAAGTATGATTTTGAATTCATACTTTATGTATTTTTTTCCTCCATGGTATTCTTCTCTACACTATGTTTTTGAGGCTTATGTATATTCATATATGTATTCATAAGGTCATTCATTTTATAGCTATACAGTACCTTTTGTTGAATATATGACAGTTTATTTATACATTTTAGAGTCAATAGACATTTGGGTTTTTTTTAATGTTGTGGCATTTTGTGCTATGCTACCACACACATTCTTGTATATTTACCCATTCACCTGTATAAAAGACCATCTCCAGGAAAGTACTTCCCAGATTTTTTTCATGTCATAATGAACATGAAAATGGATACTATTTGTGAACATAGGTAAGTATAGTCTTCTCAGAAACCTTGGCATATGGTGTATTCTTAGACTTGGTTCTCAAACTCCTTTTCAACCATTCTTCTAACATAGTGTTTAGAAATCCAACTCTCTCTCTTGCTCTCTCTCTCTCTCTCTCTCTCTCCAAATGAGATTTTTCCAGTTAATTTACTCCCATAATATGGGAAAATCTTTACCATACTCATTCCCACCTCCCTGCTGTTCATTGCAGCCACTATCAAGGTCCTGAAAACAATCCCGTTCCCCACAGCCTGGCAGACTTCTTAGGTAACTGAGTGACAAGGAAAAAATGGTAGAGAATGCAAATAAAAACAGCAATGAAATATTTCTCATGCATGAGGATTGTAACAGTAAACAAAACAATATTAAGTGATGACAAGGATGTGAAGAAATCAAAACTCTTATGCTTCCATGATAAAAATGAAACATGACACAACATTTGGAAAAATATGTTACTCAAAAAGATAAACATAGAGACCGCAGATGATGCAGCAATTTCACACTTAGGTGTACACTCAAAAGAATTAAAATTAAGTTTTCATGCTAAAATGTACACACTAATGCTCATAAGCAGCATCATGCTTATGAGCATGATAATGCTCATAAGCAGCATCATTTATACCAAACAAAAGTGGTATGAGATGCTCTCTAACTGATGAATATAAACCTAATTATGGTCTATGCATTCAGTGGCTCCATCCAGTCCTTAAAAGGATTGAAAAATATACAACATAGAGGAAACTTGAAAATACTGTTCTACATGAAAGAAAAGAAATACATGCAGCATGATTCCATTTGTTTGAAATGTCCAGAACAAGAAAATCTAGAGACTGAAAGAATCAGTAATTGTCAGGGGAGGAAGTGGTATAGGATTTTTATTTTAAAAGAAATGACCTCAGAAAATGGGGCAATGAAATGAACAGAAACTTTCTCAAAGAAGAAACCCTAATGGCCAAAAGGTACATGAAAAAATGCTCTTTATAACTAATCATTACGGAGATGCAGATCAAAACAACAATGAGATATCATCTCACACCAAAGAGACTGGCCAACATCCAAAAAAAAAAAAAAACCACAAAAGCAGCCAGTGTTAGCACAGATGTGGGCAGAAGGGGACTCTCCTTCACTGCTGGTGGAAATGCTGACTGGTTCAGCCTTTTTGGAAAACAATATGGATGTTTCTCAAAAAACTAGAAATTGAGTTATCATTTGACCCAGCAATACCACTTCTGGGAATATATCCCAGAGATACAAAAAAAAAAAACCAGTAGAAATGGCATCTGTACTTGTACATTTATTGCAGTACCATTTACAATAGCCAGAATCTGGAAAAAACTGAGTGCCCAGGAACAGATGACTGGTTAAAGAAATTTTGGTACACCTACACAATGGAATACTATGTGGCTGTTAGAAAGGATGAAATAATGAAATTCGCATATAAGTGGATCGACATGGAGAGTATCATGCTAAGTGAAATGAATCAGAGAAATAGGGACAGACATAGAATGACTGCATTCATTTGTGGAATATAAAGTATTAGAATGGGAGACTAAGACCTAAGGATAGTAGAGGTAAGGGCAGGAGGATCGCTCCATGGCTTGGAAGCCAGCCTCACATGCTTGGGGAAATGGTAGCTGGGATAGAGAAGGGACCACTAAGTAAATGATGCTTGGAGGGTTCATGCAGGATGGGAAATGTGTGCTGAGAATAGATATGGACCAAACATGATGGTCACTTACTACCTGTATTGCAAATCATAACACCCAAAAGGAGAGAGAGAGAGTAAAGGGAATGTGCCTAACACAGAGGCAGGGAGGGGCGTGGTTGGGGAATGGAGTGAAGGTGGTGGGAAGGTTACTGGGAACATTGGTGGTGGAGAATGGGTACTGGCGGAGGGATGGGTACTCGATCATTGTACAACTGAAACATAATCATGAAAGTTTGTAAGTCTGTGACTGTATATCACGGCAGTGATTCATTAAAAAAAAAGAAGAAGAAGAAAAAAAGAAAAGAAATGACCTGGGATTAAATAGTAGGAATACTGTGTGTGCATTAAAATGTACATTAATAAAAACTATGGGGTTTATGGGATGTGAACTAAATTTGTAAGAAGAGTGGGAGAAGAAGCCATGTGAAGGGCATTCTTGTAGCCCAGGCTTCCTATTCTAAGGATAGAAGTTTCATAAACTCTAGCCACCTAGAGCAACGGAGCCTCCTACCCTGACCTGCTGCATAGTTTTCAGAGAGAAAAGCTCTGGGGACTGTTTCTGGGCAGCAGGTCCAGAGGTTGCTCCATTTTTATATTACTGGGAGATCACAGCAGTGATTTGCTCTTTCAACTCTTCCAATAATTTTAGTAGCACCTGATTCCCAATAGTCACTCTCAATTTTAAACTACGCACAGAATAGGTTATGGGGCATTAAACCCAGACCACTTTATGGCTTCATACCTAATCTGTCCATCCCAAAGTCTACCCGCCTCCCTGAAAGTATTGATAGAATTAACAGAATTATGGTCCTAAAGTACCTCTAACTTGTATTATGAGGCTTTAACGTATTTTGGGCCAAGATATGAACTAATACATAAAACAACAGTGTCATTGGCATTTTATGAACATTTTATCGATTGCTAATGAAGATGGCGCTTACATCTTTTAGCAATTTCATTACTTATTGTTTCTTCCACTACTAAAGTCCTGTGAATATGTTCCACCTATTTTTAAAATTGTAATTATAATTTTAATATTGGTTGTCAGAGTTCTTTGCTCATTCTTAATAACAATTCTTATCAGTTTCTAAATGGCAAAGATACAAATATCTTCATCTTGGTGTGCTTCGCCTTTTATTCTCTTAAATTTTAATATAATTGAATTTTGTTTTATTTAATAAATTATTCCTTGCCCCAGGAAAATAAGGTCATTCTTCTATATTGTTTTTTTCTTAGATGTTTTAAACTCTGGCTATTACATGCTGGGCCATTTAGAATTGGTGTTTCCCTGTGATGTGGTAATTTCCAGTTTGAATCTTTTTCCATGTAGATAATTGACCTTCAGAGAAACCCACTGACTTGGAATGCCGTGTCTCTCTGTCTCTGGCTGCATATGTTCATTGGTCTGTTTATGAAATCTCTTCTGTCCCGTTGTCCTGTTATTTGCCTCCAATAAAGATGATATTTAGTTTTTACTCATTTTATGATTCTTAAAAAGGAAAAGCCTTTCTTCTTACTGGGCTATTTTCTTTGTCTTTTCTCTTAGAAATATCCTGGCTATTGGAGAAACTTAGCTCTTCCTATACTTTAAATTTTTTTGAATCATCTTGTTTTGAATTCATAGAGTCAAACTCTATGAAATTACTATTGGAATTTTAAAAATAGTAGTTGCATTGGAGTTAGGATAATTCACATCTTAATAATTGAGTGTTCATGTACATAGACATAGGATGTATCTAAATTTCACTTAGTTGACTTCAAAACTCTTATAAGTTGATATTTAAATTAAAAACAAGATGCATATTTTGTGGGGATTCAACAGATAGTACAGTGAGCAGAGTACTTGCTTCGCAAGTGGCAGACCCAGGTTTGATTCCCAGTGCCACATGTGATCCTGCAAGCTCCATTGGGTGTTATCCCTGAGTGCAGAGCCAGCAATAAGCCCTGAGCACTGCTGGGTGAAACCCCCATTCAAAGCACAAATACATCTTTCATGTCTTCAAAAAAAGCTTTTTGGTCAGTTCGTGTTTGGGAGTCACACCCTGCAGTGCTCAAGGATTAATCCTCGATCTGTGCTCAGGAATATGTTCTAGAGGCTCTGGGAACCATATGTGATGCTAGAAATCAACCTGCGGTTGGTCACGTGCAAGGAATGTATTTTAACCCTTGTGGTTATCTCTCTGAACCAATATAAAGTTTTGTAATTTGCCACACATAAGTCTTGTATGTCTTTAGATATGTTTTTAGGTACTTTGTATTTATGGTGAATAGTATGTGTAAAGTGCAGGAAAATGGCAAAATTTTCTTAATTTATTCTAATAATATTAGGATAAATTTATTTGAATTTATGTGTTGAAATTAAATATGAAAATGTTAATTTTTCTGATGTTTTACTCTTGCCATTTAAAAATATTGTGTCGACTAGACTCTAGTAAAATATTGAATAGAAGTTGTGACAGTGGTTTTACTCTTGTATTCTTCCTGATTATAAATAGAAATGAGGCATTTTCACCATTGAGCAGATTGTTTTGCTTTTTTTTAGCACAAAAGTATTTCTTTCTTTCAAAACATCTTTTATCAAGTTAAATAAGTTCCCTCTATTTCTGATTTTCTAAGAGTTATATCTCATTATCCCCATCCTCATCAGCATCAGCAAGAAACATTATCATTATGAAAGACAGCCAAATTTATGGGCTGCTATTTTGATATCTACTAAAATGGCTGTCTGGTTTTCTCTCCTTTCGTAATATGTTGAATCACAATCCAAACTTAACAATCTACAGAACACTGCATCAAGAGTAGGGAGAGCAATGGGAGTGCTTCTAAACTACTGTTCTGTCAGAAGAAAATAAAAAATCGAAGTATAAAGAGGACACAGATGCCTGCTCTTTCCACCCTATACTTACAGCTTTGGGTAGTTGTTCCCAAAAGAGACTATTCTCTTCTGGATCAAGGGAGGTGTTGGTTAAAATTAGTGATACCAGGACCCAAGAGAAGAACGATGGTTTAGGCACTCGCCTTCATGCAGCTGACCCAAGTTCAATTCCTGGCACTGCACATTGTCCTCCGAGCAGTATTATGGGTAATCCCTGAGCACTGCCATGTGTGGCAAAAGCAAACAAAACCCAAAAGCTCCAGAATACTATGGCCAGGAAGAAATCTGAAAGTGCTAAACACATGCTCTACACACAGGAGCCTTGGATTTGATCCCCAGAACTGCATAGCTCCTCAAGTACTTCTAGGAGTGAACCCTAAGTCCTGGGCCAGGACTAGTCTCCTAACGCCACTCGGTATATCCTACCCCAATGTAAAAAATAATCAATCCCAACAGAAGAAAAGGCAGAGATGCCAGAAATTCTCATCCAGAGATTTGTGGAAGAAATTTGGACTCAGGTAGACACGTTTAACGAGTTCAGTGCTGTCTGGAATCTCTGGATAGTGCTAAGAAAGCTATCTGTTGCACAGGTGGTAACTTGGTCCAATGACAGTAATTTGTTCAGACATGAACACATTATTTTCTTGGCCATAAAATATGATAATGATACTGTTTCCTTTAATTGCTTGAGAATTAAATACAATGGCACATCCATTGACTCCGTAAATATTTACAGCAGGTCTGTTAAGTGCAGGGCAGTGTCTGGAACAACAAGAAAAGGGAAGGATAAGGTTTCTTCAGTGTGGGAGAACAGCCACAGACCAGTAAAGCAGGAGAGGCTGCTCGGGTATCTCTGCTGAAGTAGGAGGCATGAGGGGAAGTGGACCATGTCGCGTGAATATTCCTGAGGTCGGAGGTGCTGAGACAAGGAACGTGGAAGAAATTTCATGGAGGGCCAAGATTCTCTCTGACTCTTGACAAAAGGTAGAGAGCCTCGTGATCTCCTTTTATTGATCATGGTACCTCAAAGGGTGCAATACAGTGATGTCACCAAAGGCATCAAAAGAAGTTACAGGAAGCTGGGGCTGGGGTGATAGCACAGCGGGTAGGGCGTTTGCCTTGCACGCGGCCGACCCGGGTTCAATTCCCAGCATCCCATATGGTCCCCCAAGCACCGCCAGGAGTAATTCCTGAGTGCAAAGCCAGGAGTAACCCCTGAGCATCGCTGGGTGTGACCCAAAAAGCAAAAAAAAAAAAAAAAAGAAGTTACAGGAAGAACATTGAGGCAGTAGAATATGCATTATTTCCTTGTGTCTGCAGGCCAGTAATCTTGGCCTCCAGAAAGAAGATACAGAACCAAAACGGAAACCTTTCTTGGGCTAAAAGCACTTGGGTTTACATCCCAAAGACAAGGCTGAGCTGCCACATGAAATCTACATGTCAATTACAAACTGGGCAGCACCTGAAATCTATATCCCAAAGACTAGGCTGGGCCAGAGCCCAGAATCTACAGTGTAAAAGATCAGACCTGGCTAGCACCTGAGATCTGCATGTCAAAGACCAGCCAGGCTTCTGTGAGAAAAGGAAACCTGCCCCTTTCAATATACTGAAATTATTTTCTGAAGGCAGCTTGAAGGGGGAAAATGTTCTTGTCCGTAGTACAGTCTATGTGGGCTCACCCTGATAGCTCAGTCCATCCCCAACAGGAGCACTCTCTGTCCACCCTGTTGCAGGCATACACACACAAACATTGCAAATCAAATATTGCAAATATTGAAAACACATTGTAGTTTGAGTCATGTCTCCACAAATATCATATCTAGCAATTGCTAACCGCAGTACATCAAGATATGATGTACTGTTCCCTAAAAGGGAACAGAATTGTTCCTGATATTAGATATGATGAGTTTATTCTAGAGTAGGGGGTACCCCCAATCCAAAATGATTGGTATTCGTACAAACAGAGTTTATTTGGACACTTGAGCCTTGTACACACATAACCATTAATGCAAAGACTAGGATATTTATTCCACCAGCAAGGAAAATTCCAGAATGCCAGAATACTCCCCAAAGCTAGGAGAGGATTTTCCTCCAGGTTCTCCCTCCAATATTTTAGAAAATATCTGCCATTTCTTGATCTTGGATTTTTGCCTCTGGGTCTAGGAGAGGTTAAATTCCTTTATCTAAGTCACCAATTTGTAGTACATTGTTATGACCACTCTAGAAACATACACAGACCTTATTTAGATGAAGTGAAAATAATTCTCATTTATTGAGTAGCCACATCTCTAAGAGATTTTTGTAAGTGTACATCATAATTTGTTTGATTTGTTCTTCATAACAGCACTCAGAGGAAGAGATTCTCATTTTATAGCATATCAAATAGATGTGTAGTGGTTAAAGGACCCATCACCCAAATACCAAATGCACAGGATTCAAAACCAGTACATCTCGTCTGTCAAGTCCAGGCTCTAAATCTGCAGGATTTCACTTGAACTTGGAGCACTGAATGTGTGTGCAAATGCCCTTCAGACCAAATTTCATTGGCTTTTCTTTCTTCTTTTTTTCTTTTTGGGTCACACCCAGCAATGCTCAAGGGTTACTCCTGGCTCTGCACTCAGGAATTACTCCTGGCAGGGAGTGGGGGACCATATGGGATGCCAAAGATTGAACCCAGGTTGGCTGCATGCAAAGCAAACACCCTACCCGCTGTACTATTGCTCTGGCCCCGGCTTTTTAAATTTTTTTTTCTTTTTGAGTCACAGCCAGCGAAGCATAGGGGTTACTCCTGGCTCTGCACTCAGGAATTACTCCTGGTGGTGCTCAGGGGACCATATGGGATGATGGGAATCGAACCTGGGTCAACTGCGTGCAAGGCAAACACCCTACCCGGTGTGCTATCGCTCCAGCCCCATCATTGTTTTTTAAAAATGAACTTATTTCTGACTGTTCTCAACCAGCATAATGTCATATTAAGAAGCCTCCAATTTTGCATGGCTTCTTTTTATTCAGTTGGTCAAAACAAAAATCCAGGAATCATTCCGGTTAGAATTTACCCCTAAAATCTGTATTTGCCTCTAACTCTGCGAATACTTTAACCAAGTTTCTCCATTCAATGTGAAGGGCAAAGGCAGTTGAGATGCACATACATATTTCAACAGCAACAGCAGCTTGGGATTGCTTCTGTACACATAAAACAAGTCAGCTGGATGGCAAATTGCAGCCTTCTTAGTTTGGGGGAAATCCAATGCTGCCAAACAGGAAGAGAATCCCAGAAGGCCAGCTGACTGGGCACCAGTCAAGAACCAAACAACAATCCCTACTATCCCTAAGTCAGGTCCAGTGAGCAGCAAGAGTCAGAGTCCTTCTCCCCATTCTCCTTTCCACCCCCTCCACCCCCCTTCCCCATGGGGTCACCTCCTTGGGTCTCAGCAGGTGGTTTTTCTTCCCTCTGAACTGCAAGGGTTTGGGGGTGGGGGACTGTGATGAGCCCATATTTTAGAACTTAGGAGCCACACTAGTAGATTTGGAATCTGGGTGTTTTTTTTTTTTATTCTGACGCAGGCCTCCACCTCCCAAGTATGAAGTGGTGAAGGATCTTCAGACTCAAGAGGTAGGTGGGTATGTGTGCAGGAAGAACTTGTATTGCTAACCAGTGCCCCAGCCAGCAATCTTGACAGACAATAAAAAGTCGGGGCAAAGTGAGGTTATTGAAAAGGCAGTTATGAAGGTTGGAGGCGTATGTGGTCTCCCTCTGAGATACAAGTTTCAAAGTACCCAATGTAGGCATAATCATTTTACCAGCTCCCACCAATCCACTTTCCTATTAATCCTATCCCATGAGTTTTCTAAGTCAATGCAAATAAATTAAGTTTGAAACTGGAATATTCTAGAAGTTCCTCAACACTTTCCTACCCCCCACCCTTTTCTTGGCTATTTATTTGTATTTATTTGTGACCGAAATATTTGAAATGTGTTCTGAGAAGCATTTTCCAATTCAACATGAGCAGCATTTATTTACTTTCCTCCTTAAGCAGAGCACAAAGAATGGCACAGGAGTAAGGAAATGAGCAACAGAGACCCTGGTCCCAATGCATTTTACTTAGTGGAGCCCAAAGATCCCACAGGACAGGAAATTGACTCAATGAGTAGTGTCCCATAGGGGTGACTGATTGTCCTAGCTTGCTTAGCACTAAGAGGATCCCAGGTCATGCAGCTAAAATGGAAGGTCTTAGGAAAGTCTTAGGCAAACTATAAATTGCTGGTTAACCTCATTCCAGTCATCCCCCACATGTTTAAGCAACCCACTTGGATTAACTTCTTTTATTTCTTCATCATGATTTCTAATAAAGACCTTCCCTGAAAAACTTATCTATATATATATATATATTTACTCAAAAATGTTTTTGACATATGTACCCCATACTATTCTATGGGTTGCTTCTTTTGCAGATGTTTTGCTCATGCCATAACCTAGACATGATTCAATGTGTGGGCAGGACATGCCGGTAGGAATTTTCTGAGTCTATGAAATGGGGTTAGCAGTGCTAGCTTGCAGTTTGCACAGAGGTAACAGCTTACAAGGACTGAAACTTGAAAATTGTTCTTGCAAATACAACTCCACCAAAAAACTCATGTCTTAGAACAAGAAACCCATTATCTTACTGTGGCATTTGAATGAGTTCTTTTCCTTGCATCCATATTATTAAACAAAAACTTACTCCTGAGAATATTAATAACCTAGGTTTCTGTTGAGACCCTTTGTCTCCAAGACTACCCTAGTATCTCTTCCTGCTAGGGAAAGTATCTCTGTCATTATAGAGATGACACTAAGTTTTGGTGAATGAACCTCACTAAAGGATACTCTGATTCATTCCCTGACACCGTTGCTCCTCTCAGAAAAGACACAGAGGTCCTAGGACTTTGATCATTTTTGCCTAATGGAAACAGTCTTACCAAGGAAACTGTAGTTCAGCATGGAATGTATCTCCAGCTCCTGGGATTTGCTACTGAAGAAGTCAGGGCAGCATAGCATCAACCCTAGAATCATTCCACCAAGTTTCTTTTCTTCTTGCTCCAAGGGCTCTGACTTCCTTCACAGTTGGTGAGGTTTCCTTGACACTGGCAGTCACCAAGGGATGCCGAGTGCCCTTTAGGGAAGAATCCAGCCAGGAAGATAATAGATGCTAATGTCAGAAGGGGAACCCTGGGGAAAGAATTGGAGAGAATCACCTTGCAAGAAGTGGAGTGCTGTTTCTGTAATTTCCCCATGGAGTTGTGATCTGCCCTTGCTGGGGAATGAGGTCAGACAAACGAATTTATTTATTCTCTAGGGTGACTGACAGAATGGAAGGTTGCAGAGCAAAGAGGGATTTGGGGAGCAAGCCACAATCAGAAAAATTGCATAGTACATGGTATTGTCTCTGTGAGTGTGTTGTGCGTACTTTAGTGTTCACAAAATATTAATTGGACTGAAGTTTTTCAGACATAACAATTCCCTAATGTCTGAATCTTCCCTTCTGAATTTGTAGACTCTATCAAGGCATTTTGTCAAGTCCCCAGATTTTAAATTATTTTTTGAGGCCATGCTCCCACTTGTCACAGAAGATACATGCTCCTCATTCTTGGAGGAAAAAGATCCATTTCAAAGGGTTACTGTTATAGAGGTTTATGCTAGAGGCAATAGGATTCAAGAGGAAATATACCTACCCTACTAAAAAATGGACCAGGGATCTGAATAGGTAGCACTGCACTGTAGCACTGTTGTCCCGTTGTTCATTGATTTTTCTTGAGCAGGCACCAGTAACGTCTCCATTGTGAGACTTGTTGTTACTGTTTTTGGCATATCGAATATGCCATGGGTAGCTTGCCAGGCTCTGCTGTCGGGAAGGGATACTCTCGATAGCTTGCCAGACTCTCCGAGAGGGATGAAGGAATCGAACCCAGGTCAACTGTGTGCAAGGCAAATGCCCTACCTGCTATGCTATCGCTCCAGTTCCTGAATAGGTATTTCTCCAAATAAAGAATAGGCAGCATCATTTAATGTATTAAAAGATGCTCAACAATGTTAACCATCTAGGATATAGAAATAAAACCCACAATGAATACTACTTTACTTCTACTTGAATAGGTTTAATAAAAATGTCAGAAAAATAGCAGGTGTTGTCAAGGGTATAAAGAAGTGGAATTTCTCATATAATATTTGTGGACATGAAAAATGTTACAACCCCTTTGCCAAACAATATTGCAGTGTGTCAAAAGGTTATATTACAAGATACTTAAAAATTATACTTCTAAAAATATTTACAAGAGAAATTAATACAATTTATCTGCACAAAGAAAAGTGCATGTAAGTGTACTAACAGTTTTCTTCATAAACACCAAGTTGAAATAATCTGAATATCCATTTCTTGATGAATAGACAAATAAAATGTTGCATATGTGTGTCATGAAGCATTATTTATTAAATAAAAGGAATGAGTGTTAACACATTCTACAACTAAATAAACTTTAAAATCATTGTTAAGTGGAAAAAGCCAGACAGAAAATATCATGTTGTGTAATTTCATTTATATAAAAGGTTTGAAGAGACAAATCTGTAGAGATAAAATAGACTAAAGAGATTGCTTGGGTCAAAGAAGGGTGTGAGGAATGAATGGGGAATTTGGAGTGACTTTTAATGGGTATTTCCCTGGAGGTGATAAAATATTTTTAAATATTGAATAAAATATAAAATAATAGATGTACAATCCTGTCGACACAATAAACCCCCCTAAATCATTTCAGGTGAATTGTATGACATTTGAGTCATATGTCTGTAACGTTTTATTAAAGGAAATGAAAAGGAAGAGATTGACTATTTAGGAAGAGTTCACCAAAGCAAAGAATAGCAGATGGGATGAGGAGACAACTCCCAGGAATACTTGCCCAGTTGGGCAAGGTGGTTCAGTGCTTGCACCCTGCTCAGGCCCAGTGGTGTCAGGAGCCACTAGAGCCACTGTGGTGACTGGCTCTTCAACTGATTGCTCGCTGAAGACCAACTGAAGGTCACCAAGCAGAGGGAGAAGAGAAGAACCTTCCAGCAAAAAAATATATATATCTTGTGGAAAGACAGGACAGCATGAAGACTGCCACAGAAGTCTGAAAGGGACTGCAACATGACTGGATAGAACAAAGTTTGAGGGGAGGGTGCCAGCACTTAGGACAGGCTTTGAAGGCTCATCACTGTCACTGTCACATGTCATCCCATTGCTCATCGATTTGCTCGAGCAGGCACCAGTAACGTCTTCATTGTGAGACTCGTTGTTACTGTTGAAGGACCATACAGAGAATTTTTCCTTTCTGCTCGAAGCATGAAAAGTTGTTTTAGGCAATAAAATTTACATGAGTTATGAAAAGATGGATTGGCTTACACCATGAAAAATTTTTTGGAGATAAGGGAAAGAGGAGCAGGAAGAACCATTTGGCAGATTATGGTTCACTTCAGGGAACAACACATGACATCCATGTTTTGATTATTACAGGTGCCTTGATTAGTGAACATATCAGTAGTCATGTCATCATCTTTATTGGACACATTGAAGAGCTAAAAGCTATTTTCTCTGTGGTCATTCAGAAAATTGTAAGAGAGTCAAATCTCTCCATTTCTCCTTAATGGGACAAGAAATCCCACTTCTCTACAATTCCCTGTATAAATCTCTCTTGGCCCTTGGCCAGTCTCAAATTGGCATTTATTTTGCATCCACCTCCTTAGGATGCACAGATTTGTTTTTCTCCTCCTGGGATTGCTGCAAGCAAATATCAAAATGCCAAATACTCAACACACCTGATGAGACACAGTTCCTCCATGGATTAACTGGCCTCCGTTTTAGCCTCGGGTTCTTATTCAACAAGTGTTGTTTGGTGCAGCTCCTCCGTCAGAGGGTTGTTGTGAGAATTAAGTAAAATTATTTCAATAAAGAGCTGAGGACTCAGCCTGGTATATGTCAAGTGTCCAATAAAAGTTGACTATTACCAAAACCATAGTTATCATTATTATTAACAGAAAGCAAATCCCCAAACTCCCAGTGTCTGGTAACATCAATATTTCAAAAGTCCCTCTCTGAGCTAAACTCTATTCTTCCATGACCTTCACAGAAACCAGAGATTGAATTGCTGCCTCTGAGCACTGACCATAAACAAGACCTAAGAGATGGGGTGCTGTGGTGAGGTGGTGGCACATGCCAAGCAGACTTGCTTAGCACCTATTCATCTATTGTCTGTTTCCTGTGGAAAAGTGTAGGATAACATAGCCTCAGGTAGTTTAGGTTTATTGGGTTATTCCCATTACAGTGCTCCCATTCCTCTTTGTTTATTTGTAGCTTCTTTCTTAGTGTTCTGTTGACTTGTAAATATTGTTTTTCTCTTCTCCTTGAGTCCTTTACATAGTTTATTCAGAGCAATGTCCTTTTTGTATGGACACAGGAAGAATTAGCAAATGCTATGCTTTTATAACCTGGGAGTCATTTGACTCTACATGATATTTTCCTCCTGAGCATCTGTTCTCTAGACCTAAGCCTCAGCTGCCCTTACTTCCTAGCACCCCCAAAAGCAGGGTCCCAACAAGGAACGAGATAGACCCAGGGCAAGCAGTGAGTTGTGTGCTACCCTGGCATCGAGATGGGCCTGGCCAAAGTGCCTAATGCTTAGCTATAAGTTAAGAGCTTGATCATGGACAAATGCTGTCATGATCCAAACAGTGATAACTAGATTTGGACCCTGCTAGGGTGAGGAATGACTAATCTGGCCTGAGTGCTGTGGTCTGAATCTGTGGCAAGATGTTGCCAGGAGAGCTGCCTTGCAAGCCTCAATGTATCTCTTGCTATGTCCATCCAAAAATAACTAGTATTAAGATGTTAATAAGTGTTTGGACTAAGGAAAGGAAAAAACCTTAAGAGTCAGGAAGGGCTTTGGAATGCCCTGCCCTCAGGAAGGGCCTTCTTATGTTGATTTTGCTACCTGGCTGGGTGTAGCCTAGAGGGCAAGGTGGGAGAGACAAGTAGGAGGAGAGACCAGAGAAAGGCGGGAGTAGATTGAGAGAGGACGGAGCTGGGAGTACGGGAGATGAGAAAGATGGAAGATTGAATAAATGGTAACTAATCAGCAACCAGCTTGGTCCTCGTTCTTCCTTCGCCTGTCCTTGACCAATGGCTGTCCCGATCCAGCCCATACACAGCGGTTCCAGAGCACCAAACGTGGGTGGTGAGACATAGCCGCCCGGAGAGCCCGGGAGTGCACGCGCCCTTCGGTGAGCTTTAGTTTTTTACAGAAAAGCAAGATTTACTTCCTAAATGTCCTATGCCCACTTCATTGAAGCCTACCTATGGAATCATGGCTGGCTTCTGGGGTTTCACCCTATGCAATCACACAGGCTGTGTGAGATTTTATGCCCTCCACCAGCTTTATTCGGTATTCTACTCTATCTTAAACTTTTTTTTTTGATAATTTTTAAACAATTGGTCCTGAATTTTGCTTTTCACTGGACCCTGTAAATTATGTCATGGTTCTTTTCAAATATAGCCTGCCATCTCTCTCACTACTAGGAAGCAAGGAAGTGGTGACAGTACGAAAGACTAACTCTGAGTTGATTTAGAATCTGCAAGGAAAACATGGCCTGTGCTGTGGCAATGGGCATATGCATCAGCTTCTAAGCAAGGATGGGTGGTGGAGGTTAAAATGAAAGTAGCCGGGGCTGGAGTGATAGCACAGCAGGTAGGGCGTTTGCCTTGCACACAGCCAACTCTGGTTCAATTCCCAGCATCCCATATGGTCCCCTGAGCATGGCCAGGAGTAATTCCTGGGTACAAAGCCAGGAGTAACCCCTGTGCATTGCCAGGTGTGACCCAAAAACAAAACAAAACAAAAAATAAAGTAGCCATAGCAAGAGTTAAAGATCAAAAATCACACCTCCAACATGCTCTCTCTGAGTCTCTTTTTGTTACTCTCCTTTCCTCCCAGTCCTTCTACCCTCTCAGCCCACTCTCATGCAAGGGTGTTCAGTTCCCCAGTAACTATATAGGCTGAGAACTGTGACCAAGTCTATATTCATCTCCCAGGATTGCTATAGTTTGTACCATAGCCTGGATGGCTTGAATAACCAATGTTCATTACTGAACATTACTGAAGGCTAGAAGTCCAAGATCAAGGTTTGGCAAAGTTGTTTTCCTGTATTCCTGGATTGTGGATGGCCATCTTTTCTCCTTTGTGTATATTAGTGTTTTTCTCCTTTTTAAATAAAGAGAGGATACATGAGATTAGGGCTTACTTTAAAGACCTCTTTTAGCTTAATTACTGTCTTTAAAGACCTCATCATCAAATACAGTCACATTAAGAAGTACCTGGGTTCAGGGTCTCAATATTTGAATCTGGAAGTGCAACAGTTAATTTTATGTCTCGACCTGACAGTATGCTGAGATGTCTAGATATCTGACCAAAAAATATTTCTACTGTTGCCTCGAGGATCCTTCTGGATGAAATTAGCATTTGAATCAGTGGACTCTGTAAATCAGTTTGCCTTCCCCATGTGGGTGGGCATCATCTAATCTACTGAGGACCAAATTAGAACAAAAACACTGCCGAGGAAGGGAGAAATTGACCCTTCCAGAGCTGAGACATTCATCTTCTCCTGCCTTCAGGGCTTGCAGTTCTGGTTCTCAGGCCCTCCCAGCTTGACTATTATATCATCTGCCCCCCGAGTCTTCAGTTTACAGGAGGCAGATTATAGGGTTTCTTAGCTTCCATCATGTGTGAGCAAATGTCTTATAATCAATCTCTTTGTATATGTAGGAAGAGCATTTTGGTTCTAGAACCTTGACCTCAAGATGAGATGATATGGATGTGGGTGTGTATATGTGTTGAAAAAAGTAGTCACAGAAAAGTTTTCTTTTCAGCCTTTGAAATAAGTTCAACAGGTTCACATTAATCCCTGATGCTCTACTATGTTCCTCTACGACCACTGTTTTATAACACCCAGTGAAACCAGATACACGAGTACATTAAAGTAAGAACAAACAGGCTTTGCAATTCCAGTTCCAGCTTTCCCCTTCTGCAGTGGAGATGCTTTCCTAGATGGCTGCAAGGATGAGATGAGAAAAAAAATGTAAGACACTTACCACAGTGGTGCTTTATACATAAATAATAACTGGTATTCAATGCTAGATCTGCAACCTCACCTGGTGCTGCTAGACCTAGTTATTCAGTCTGGGAGTTATGAAAAACAATCTCTCACAAACTCTGCAGCCTTTAGTAGAGATGGTTTTTAGAGTTATCCTACTGTTGCTGTGTTGCTGACTTTTACTGGTTTAAAATGTTACAGAATATCAGGCGTTTGGCTTTATACCTCTGTGTGTGTGTGTGTGTGTGTGTGTGTGTGTGTGTGTGTTTGTAACTAACCACTCTCCCCACTAGAGTTCAAGTACCATCCCCCTACTCCTAAGGACACCCCTTCTTGTTCTTCCCACCCCTGCACCCCTTTCCCTGAGGTGCTCATCAGGACTATCACTGAGTTTTGGAGTTAATTTTGTGTCAGTTTGCTTGATTTAGTTATTTATACTTAACCTATGAAAGAAGCTATCAGATAATTGGCCTTCACTTTCAGGGCAAAGTATTAAAGCCTTCTTTGGGAAATCAATCAATGCCCCTTGATCAGGCAGATCCTTAGTTCAACACAGGATTTACCTGACTTTCTTAATGAGGAGTTTGGGACTATCACACGGTTTGCCTGATTTTTCTTTATGTTAGTATTGATTGCTTGCCTTCAGACCTATGAGGTGGGCCAGTAGTTATTTCTACAACCTTGGATATTTACATATAGATCTATACATATGCAGACATATACATATTTTTGTAAATATTCTTATATATACATATCTATGAACTATGGTAATAGGTTAAACACTTTTTACTCTTCTGAGGAAAGGAGTCATCTCTTCCTCCTCCTCCTCAAACTGAGAGGAAATTTAATTTGTTAGAGTAGTTGAAATGACTGAGTTTTGCATATGTTAATATTTCATCACTCTTTGAAAGTGCAGATAATGACTTAGAAAGTGAATATCAGCCTCTTGTTCTTCCAGTAAGTCTACCATAATAGGAGCTGTGGGACACGCACAACCTGTGGGACTTTTTTTTTTAGATGTTATGAATCAAACCAGGGCCACACACATGCAAGACAAATGGTATATAATCAGGCCATACCCACGGAACTTTTAAAGACATTTGATTTCATTATCTTGGCACAATTTGAGATTTAAAACAAATATTTTAGAGGGCGTTTTTGAGGTTTTTGTTTGTTTTACAGCATCTATAACCATTCCTGATTCTTTCCACTAGTTTTAGCTTACACTCCTTTTCCCATCCTCCACTGCATCTAGAGGGAGTCATGTGACAGCATGCTGACCAAGAAGGATTAAGCTAAGGCCTTATAGGAGGGATTGATGTTACTAGAAAATGGCTTCATTCGTGGATAAAAGAAAACAGAAGATTCTTGTAACACTAGCCACCTTCCTTTCATCTGCACTAGATGCCCATGAGTGTCTGGGGCTGCAACAGCCTTCTTGGGTAATAAAAACAGTGAAGATGGCAGAATGGAGAAATGAAGAGACTGAGAGCCTTGTCAGGGAAACCAATAGCAACAGAGGTTCAATTCTAAATTCCTTGTTGAGGAATTGAGAAATACAAACTTCAATCTTCTGAAGCCTATGTAGACAGTTTTTTTTCTGATGCTTGCAGTTATTTGCATTTCTTTGGGCATATAGTTCAAGGGACATCCTCAGTGCCTTAAGGGATATTTTTGAGGAAATTATTTTAAATCTATAATGTAGAACAATGTTTATCAACTAGAAGCCATATGTATCTTCTGTGAGTCCCTGTGGCAGAGGTAATAATGGAATAAACAGAGCACTATAGAACAAGAGTAGGGAGACTGATGGTAGGACAAGGAGGTCATGGGATGGAAAAAGGTTGAAAATATATTTTTTGTTTGCTTTTGTTTGGGGGCCACATCTCGTGCTGCTAAGGGCTTACTCCTGACTCTGTGCTCAAGGATCACTCCTGGAAGTCTCAGGGGACCATGTGAATAATGAGAATCAAACTCAGGTTGGCCTGGTGCCAGGCACTGTACTATTGCTCCAGCCCCCTAAGGAGTGTCCTGGAGTTTTTCCTGTCTCTGTGTCAGGGGTCCCACCTAAAAGTGCTTGAGGAAACAAATGTAATGCCAGGGATTGACTAAAGCAAGTGCCTTAACCCCTGTGTTATCTTACTAGTTTTTAAAATTACATTTTTTAGTGAGAAAGCAGAAAGAAAATGGGTTTGGGAATGAAGAAAAGATGCATTAGAAAGTGAAGCCCAGGGTGATTGCAAACATAGTGCTGATTTTGAAGGAATCTGCCATTTTGAAGGGGACCATCATTTCCATTTGTGCATGTGTTTTATTAATTAAAATTCCTGCATGCTGTTGAGGCACTGGAGCCATAAAACATAAGCAATGTGTGCAGACACTCAACAATTTGCAGAGTGTTTTGATTTGTTTCCCCAACATCTTCTGATGGGGCAGGGTATTTTGCAGTTCAGCAAAATACTAGGGAGCAGGGCACAGGAAGTGGGTGGATTGACCGAGATGCAGGACGATGCCCCAGAGAAGAGCGTTTGGGAAAGAACCTTCAGTGTACTGATCAGGAAGGCAGGAGGGATTGTGTAACAAAGGGATCCTAAGAGTCCTCCTAGACTGAGGCAGGCTGGTGGATCAATTCCTGGTGAATAAGGACAGGAGAACAGCTGATATGTGACCTCCCCCATGAGCATCCAACTTCCCTGAAGCCTCCAGCTAGTACAGCTTCACCTCCCCTGTGGAAACACAGGGCAGAGGCTGGCAGGCTCTGGGTGATGAATGTGCTCCTGCCTCCCCACCTTTCTTCTTCTCTCTCTGTGTCTGGTCACAGGGGGTATCATTCCTCATGTCAGCCCCAGGCTCACACTGATGGATGAGCTAAGCACGGCTGCTTTCTCTGTGCACCTGTTTCCTCCACCCCCCACCTCGGTGGCTGACACTGTAGCCTCAGCTTTCATGCCAATATACATGAGGATGCTGGATGGAACTGAGGGCAGCATAGCCAGACCAGAAGAATGTGATGGGAGTGTGCAGTTCAATGCCACAGCATCTCCTGGTGGCTCCTGAACAATACTGGGAGGGCGGAGTGTACGAAGTCGAAGGATCAACTGAGATTTCCGTGTTCCTTCTGTGAGGCAGGCATTAGACAGCCTGATTCCCTTAGTCAAGTTTTCCATGCCTTGGCCTTTATTACTAATTTTAAACAAAAGGTAATTCTCAAATCTGTTATATCTTTTCTACGAGTATCTGATACAATCATCAAGTGAAATATCTAGAATGTAAGTTCATCTATATAGCTCCACAGGTTCCCAACAAGTAAATGACATATCTATAAATATATATCTTATAATATAAGATTCTGTATTCTAGGGCCACCAAGTATAATAGACAGTTCAGGGAGGCAGTACAAGAGAGAAGGTGGTTGCTTTGCACTTGATCAACCCAGATCATATCTCCGGCACCACATACAGTGCCCCAAGCCTACTAGGAGTGATCTTTGAGCATAGAACCAGAAATAATCACCAAGTGCCACCTACCATTGCCCTTAAACAAAAAGGGTGATTAAAACTAATAAAGCATATAAAACATTAAAAAACATGTGACCATCTGGCGTCTTCCCTCACTCTAAGAATTTTTACTTCTGGTTACTTAATTTAGTTCTCTTTTAAATTTTTCTTTTTCACCATTATCTCTTCTTCTGTTAGGGAAATTGAGCGCCTCAATCAATTAAGGTTGATTTCCTTCCTGATATTGTTGTCTGGGGGCTGGAGCAATAGCGCAGCGGGTAGGGTGTTTGCCTTGCAAGAGGTCCACCTGAGTTCAATTCCTCCACCCCTCTTGGAGAGCCCAGCAAGCTACTGAGAGTATCTCACCCTCATGGCAGAGTCTGGCAAGCTACCTGTGGTGTATTCGATATGCCCAAAACAGTAACAACAAGTCTCACAATGGAGACGTTACTGGTGCCCACTTGAGCAAATCGATGAGCAATGGGATGACAGTGACAGTGAATTGTTGTCTGGGCTCTTGCCATGGGTTTGGGAAGGATCATGAGACTATTTGGGAGATATAGACACTGGTCCTCTTCTTTGTCAAGGTTATCCCAGATTCCTGAGCTCAGCCCATTGTTTTATCTCCTTACATTCTCTTCTGAAGTAGAAGGTTGAACCATATCCAGGACACACAGTAGGTGCACAGAGTAAATTGGTCCCAAATGAAATATTGACTAGCCTTGATGGAGCTGCCAAATTTATTGATCAACCTCTTGCATTCCCAACACAGACACGGTCAGCATTGCCCCTTTCTGAATTCAGTATCTCTCCTCTCTACACATGACTTTGGTGTCCTTACAAGAATGAACCATGAGGAATGTGCAGTGCAAGTGAAGAAAGGCAGATGAAAAATCCCTTTGTCTTATGCTGCCCAGAGATACTACCCATCAGAGACTCTTTCAACAGATAAAAATAAGGTAAAATAAGACTAGAAGTCACTAGTACTGCATAGTGACTCAATTCCAGAAAGAGTTCTAAGTGTCAAATACCCCTCTTTATACAACAGATTAATAAGAAATACTAGTATCCCCATTTGCAAGTGAGAAAACCAAGGCTCAGAGAAGTGAAAGAACTTTCCCCGAGCCACAATACTAGTAGGATGCAGAGCGAGTTGAACGTGGCCACTTAGTGTTCTGAGCCCACTGGCATCACCTCTATACACATCCGTTTTGTGCCTGGGTGTCTGGATGCATCTAGAAAGCAGACTCCTCCTTGGCTGGTAGTGACCTGCCCTCCTCCACTCTCTCTGCAAAGGCCCTTGTGTTGGAAAGGAACAGACCCCTGAGGCACAACATGAAAGAGCTGATGAATGATCCCATCATCTCTGAATACAAGGTGAGTTTATAGAAAGATAATTTAGTGAAAGCAAAGACACAGAATTTATTGAAAGGAAAGGGGGCGACTTCACAGGGATAGGAGTAGCAGGAGAGCACTTGCCCCAAGTGGCCCTAGTATGCGAGTTCTGATTTCTCTTTGTAGTGAAGGGGTAGGACATTTGCTTGAAGGGCTGGGTTGTAGGTTATCTTTCTCTGGAAATCTTAATCTCATACCAGCAACTGAGCTTCCCCTCTTTTCTGTTCTTTTATGGAAAACTTGGATCTGTCACGGTGGTCTTGAACATGGTGCAGATTACGGGAGAGCCCCCAGTCTGAGGATTAGGTGAAATAGAGCTATCAGTTTTGTTGTGAGGTTTTAGACTTGTAGTGTAAGAGAAAAGGGCTCCACCTTCACTAAAACTGGAGAACATGGAGCCTTTCCATCAGCAGTCCTGTGGCAGGAAATGTTTCTGCTGGATATAGGAGAAAAGTCGGAGCTTCTCCAAGCCTAGATTCTTGAATCCTCTTTTTAACAAGACACCCAGACCACCCTCCCCCACCCCCAAACCAACCCTGTTGTTGCCTAAGTGTTATTTTCTGCCCCTGTCACTTGGATCTATGGGTCTCTGTTCAGGAACTGAGATTTCATTGTAGACCAAACTAAATTGTTGCAAAGCTAATAGCTGCTGCAGGGCTGGCATCTGCCATGTCAAAACCAAGGAGATCAGACTGTGCAGATCTTTAAAAAAATCTATGAACTCTTCTATTATATTGAGAACTGCCACCCTCTCATTTTATAAGACGAGGACACTGACCATCAGAAGGGGTTTATGACTTAGTCCAGGTCAGGTTGACGTGTAGATAACACACATATCTGATTGCATCTGAGAGTTGGGAGGGGGATCTTAGCAGGGAAACTGCCCAGGCTCAGGCTTTGAACTTCTGAAACATCAATCCGAGCACACTCACATTATCAATATCAAATGTTTCAAGCTCTGTGGGTCTATAGATTTCGTCCAGGAATACATTATGATCCAACTTCTAATGGAGCTAACTTTTCCAGGCCAATCTCAAAGTGGCTTAGTTGTATACTGTCCTCTGGATTACTAAGACCTTGATCAAAGTTATACCTTCCTTTTAAAGTCCTGGCACAGAGGTTTTCACTGTATGCATCTGCACTTAATGTGGTAGAAGAAAATGGATATCATTTGTCAAATTAGTTGAATGATGCTTAGTTTAGAAGGAGAGAAGATAACTATGTTACATTATTGGAATTACAAAACCACTATCATTGGAGCCCACTGATTTTCTCCCTCAACATCTGCACCAGGCACACTGGTCTTCTATAATTACTATTCAGTTACTTGAATATATAGTTACTCAAATGTACAGTTGTCTATCCTACTCAAAGGGCTTTCTAAATACTTTCTATTTCTCCCATACCATATCCAAAGTATTTAGAACCTTCCATCTTCCCTACCTCCCAAACATACACACAAGTATATATATACCTGGGAACAGAGAAAAACACTCACAGATGCACACATATACAAAAGCTGAAAAGATAGGCATGTAAATACATGTACTTGAGTCCATAAAGCAGAAGATGATTAATTCGTACGTGTCCATGCTCTCCAAATATCAGCTCACATTTTCTTTTCAGGAGAGTCTTATCAAGGTTGTACGCTTTATGTAATTGTATAAAAAATGCTTCATTCTTTCTCTGTGTTTCTGTGAGGACAGGTAATACCTTATTGAATCACCCAAATCTGCTGAACTTGGACCATCCAGGTAGGAATCCTGACATCCTTACTGCCTGTAGTAACTCTCTACACATTAACTTTTTCTTTTATACAATGTTAAATAATATGACTTATCACTTAAGATTATAATAAGTAGACAATGGACCAAACATGATGACCTCTCAGTGTTTGTGTTACAAGCCATAATGCCCAAAAGTAGTGATAGAGTATGGGGGATATTGTCTGCCATGGAGGCGGGGGGGGGGGTCGGAAAGCAGGGGGTATACCGGGAATATTGGTGGTGGGGAATGTGCACTGGTGGAGGTATTTGTGTTTGATCATTGTGTGATTGTAACCCAAACATGAAAGCTCATAACTACCTCATGGTGATTCAATAAAATTTTTAAAATAAATAAGTAAAAAATAGATGAATTAATACATTGACAGCACTTAAAACAGTGCTATAAACCCTTACCTAATGCTGGTGGGAATGTTGATTGTCCAACCTTTTATGAAAACCAATATGGGCATTCTTCAAAAAAGCTATAAAAAGAACTTTCATATAATTCAGCAATTCTGCTTCTTGGCATCCACATCAAGGGTTCTGTCACTGTCACTGTCACCCCATTACTCATCAGTTTGTTCGAGCGGGCACCAGTAACATCTCTCATTGAGAGACTTATTGTTACTGTTTTGGGCATATCCAATATGCCACAGGTAGCTTGCCAGGTTCTGCCGTGCGGGTGCGATACTCTTGGTAGCTTGCCAGGCTCTCCAAGAGGGGCGGAAGAAGCAAACACAGTTGGCCATGTGAAAGGCGAATGCCCTACCGCTGTGCTATGGCTCCAGCCCATCAAAGGACTCAAAAACTCTAAAAAAGACATTTGCACGCCTATGTTTAATACAGCACTCTTTACAATAGTCAATCTCTGGAACCAGCCCAAGTGTCCAAGAGTTGATGACTGGATAAAGAAACCGTGGTATATATACATAACAGAATACTACTCTGCTACACAAAAAGACATAATCATACAATTTTCTGCTGTATCGATGGATTTGGAAAATATGATGTTGAGTGAAGTTAGTCAGAAGCAGGGGAACAGACACAGAATTATCTTCCTCATATGTGAGATATAAAGACACATAGTAGGGGTTTAACAAATACCCAAAGACAATAGAACCAGAGAACTGGTCTTCAATATGACCAGTATGTATGTTTGTGTGTATGCATCTATCTGTATGTGTGTATGAATGTGTGCACATAATGTGTTTCTGTGTATGGGTGTGCATATATATAAATATATATGCATGTGTGTGCAAATATGTCTATATGACTACGTGTGCAAGTATGTTTATGTCTGAGTATGTTTCTTGATGTGGATAGAATATCAAGCAATTATCTAGAGGATAAGGCCCCACAGCTTAGTCACACATCAATTAGCACTGACTTTATTTTTTTTATCTCTAAGAAACAAAAAATCTAATTTCTGGGTCTCAACTAGAGGAGCTTACCATTTCTACCCCAAGCAAAAGGTCAGGAGGTGAGCAATTGCTAGCAGAAAGATCTCCGGATATTTCCCCAGACTGTTGCTTGTGTGAAAAGGTGAGAGCTGTGCTACAGTGTCGGGCATCTTGCTTGCATCAAGTCCAAAAGAGGAGCAAGGGTGGCATGTGTGGGTGCTTCCTCCCTTGTCAAAAAAGGAACTCTGATTTCTATTTGTGGTTCATCAGCCAGAACTCTATCTCCTGGCCCTTGACACTGAATGAGACTCTGAATTCATCTTCTCATTCCCCTCGCAGCAGAGGCAGGCGAGAGAAGAAGGGTGAGGACCATTTGCAGAGGCACCCGCTGTTCTGAGTTTAGAACATCCTATAGTGGTCCTTCAAAGCCTACACTCTTCCTCTCCTCCAGCATGGTCATTGGGAACAGATGGCATTTTTTGTTTGCCCCCATCTACCCTAGGGGAAGCACAGTCGACATACAGCATGCTTGACCCACTCCATTGAAACACCCTCCCCTCTCATATTGCCATTAGAAAATACAAAGAATATGAGAGATTGTCTAATATTTGCCCAATTTTTCAAGAAAAGTATGTTTTGTACCAGCATCAGATGTCACTCATTAGATGGGCTCTGTGTCCTTTGTTTTCTCTCTGCTGAAACTCAGCTTGGCATGCAGTTAAAAACTCATCAGACCATATTGAATATAGAAGGCATTCCTCTGATTTATTCTGAAGTAAGTACAATTCTTTTTCTTTATGAGTTTAGATTTATGAACTATATCTCCTCCTTCCCCCAACACATATTATTTTAATGTTCTTTTGATATACATCTCTGTGTATTATCCATTTCTTTTATTTTCATTTAATTACTTCACAGACTATTTTTAGTTTGTAGACTAATTTTTTTATTTTTTGGAAAGGAATAAAAGCCCACCTGGTGACTTAAGTTTCCAGAATCTTCTGGCTGCCATTCCTCTGTGTTTATTTCTAAATGTTTGGAGATACCCATCTCCAAAGCAGGGTGGGTCAAGTTCCCCCTGGATTTGTCTTCCTCCTCCTCCTCCTCCTCCTCCTCCTCCTCCTCCTCCTCTCCTCCTCCTCCTCTCCTCCTCCTTCTTCCCCTTCCTTCTTTCCTCTCCTTCTTCTTCCCCCTCTTTCTTCTTCCCCCTCCTTCTCGCCCCTCCTTCTCCTCTTCTTCCTCTTCTTCCTCCTCTTTCATCCTCTTCCTTACTTCTCCTTCTTCCTCTTCCTTACTCTTCCTCCCTCTCCTTTTCCTCCTCCTCCTCTTCCTTCTTCTTCTTCCTTCTTCCTTCTCCTTCTTCCCCCTCCTTCTTCCTCTCCCTTATTCCTCCTCCCTCTCCTTTTCCTCCTCCTCCTCCATCTCCGTTTCCTCCTCCTCCTCCATCTCCGTTTCCTCCTCCTTCTCCTTTTCCTCCTCCTTCTCCTTCTCCTCCTCCTCCTCCTCCTCCTCCTCCTTCTTCTTCTTCTTCTTCTTCTTCTTCTTCTTCTCCTTCTCCTCCTTCTCCTTCTCCTTCTCCTTCTCCTCCTTCTCCTTCTCCTCCTCCTCCTTCTCTTTATCCTTCTCCTTCTCCTCCTTCTCCTTCTCCTCCTTCTCCTTCTCCTCCTTCTCCTTCTCCCCCTTCTCCTTCTCCTCCTTCTCCTCCTTCTCCTTCTCCTCCTTCTCCTTCTCCTCCTTCTCCTCCTCCTCCTCCTCCTCCTCCTCCTCCTCCTCCTCCTCCTCCTCCTCCTTCTTCTTCTTCTTCTTCTTCTTCTTCTTCTTCTTCTTCTTCTTCTTCTTCTTCTTCTTCTTCTTCTTCTTCTTCTTCTTCTTCTTCTTCTTCTTCTTCTTCTTCTTCTTCTTCTTCTTCTTCTTCTTCTTCTTCTTCTTCTTCTTCTTCTTCTTCTTCTTTAAAACACTCTAGGGAACTCCCAGGAAAGTGGGTGCAGTACTTAGATTTGGTGATTCTTGAGAAGTGTTGAAACTCTCCAGCAGTATTTGAGGGCCATAATAGTTAGGGCGGTTTTGAGGTGCTTGGGTTGAGGATCAGGAGGTACTAGGGACTAAATTCATGCCCTTGCAACTGCTTGGCATCTGCTCTACTACTTGAGCTCTCCCTAGTGCTCTCCTTGGCTTTTTTACACTTTAAAAGTGGTTCTCAACCTTGGTAGGATCTGTACTACATGTAATTGGTTACTAATAATAGACCTCACAGATGCTTTACTTCTTTGAATTTTGAAAAACTGAGCAAATTCAGTATGTCCCTTGAAGTAATCGAATTCTGTCATTGATACTCCAGACTGATTTCTGATTTCTTCAGTGTGTTTGTGTGTGTGTGTCTGTGTTAGCGGTGGGGGGACGGGGATAAGGGATTCATTCTGGATGTGAGATTCCATCCACATGCAAAAAAGAAACTTGTTTTCCATGTTTTAGCTTTTTTCAAAAAGCAGTAGAAGCGTTGGGATAATTACAAAGTATTCATCAATTTAATAACTTTATTGAGCCATGATTGAGTGCCAAGCACCTACCCCAGTTTGGGTGGTATAGAAAGAGAAATGCAAATATGATTCCTGACTTCATAATGCTTACAACTTGATGATGAAATAGTCAGAAAATGAGATCTAAGACAAGTTATTAGATCACTAAAAAGCACCTGCATTTAACCTGTCATTACTGAACATAACCAACCACTTCCAAAGCCCAGGGGTTGATAGCAGCTGACATTTCCTTTCCCACTCAGGGTTTGCCAGACCGCAGAGTCCCTACTGATCTCAGCTGGACTTGGCCTCAGGTTGTAGCTCTAGTTGAGGTTTGCAACTTGAGTCTCTCATCCTCCTTGGTTCAGTGGATCCTCTCTCATAACTAGTAACTATTGAGACATCTATAGAGACCAGGTCATCTAAACACTTTGAAATCTCTTGCTCACCCACATTGGTCAAGTCCATCAGCCAAAACAAGTCACGTGGGCAACAGTAATGTCAGTAAGTGGGGAGAATACAGAAATAGGAGACAAATACTTGTTAGATAAAAATAAAACTTATCACAATAAGGAAATAACCGGAATGAGTTGAGGGGGCTATTTCATATAATTTGGTTATAAAAGACCTCCTTGGCAGGAGTCTAGGAGCATCGACACTGAGAAGAAACCGTTATTCCTCCATGCAGAAGGAATAATGGTTCACTTGCAAAAACCCACAAATGCAAAGATTCTGATGCAGGAACGTATTCGGTGTTTCCCTGGCCTAATTATGCAACCTATAGTTCTGAGGCCATGGTGAGCAGGGAGGAGTACAGGAAGCACAGAAGTAGTTTAGGCCGGGGTCTACAGAGATTAGGGACTTGGGCTTTATTCTAATCCCTATATAATGGGAAAATCACAGAAGAATTTTAAGATATGGAGTGACATGATCTAACTTGCATTTTCTAAAGGTCCTTGTACTTGCACCAAAAAGCAAGGATGAGATGATTTATAAAAGGAATAAAAATATCTAAGTTAGAAAATGCACTTCCAAGGACAATGATCTTAATAAGATGACAACCTCATAAACAGAAAAGAATGTACTGATTGGCCATATGAACAGCAGGCACAGTCTCCCAAACACTTATTGCAACACTTTTCATCTTGAAAAACCAAGAATTTCTCTCCTACAGATTTGTTAGGCATAAAAATTGAAGTGTACAACTAGGGTGTGTCCTAACTGTGAGCACCATCTGTTATGCAAATATGAAAGGAAAAAGTGCGGTGTCCTTGTATAGCCTAGACATGGAGGAATATGTCACCCATGGGAGAGCTGCATTTGTCAAGACTGTGGCTCTCCCAGTTTTAAGAGAGGAACTACATTTATGCCAATGTCATACTCAGCCTTGGGGAGGGATGATAAAGTCCAGATGTTGGTACAATGGAACCTTCCTCAAGAGAATCCTTGTAAATGTCTTGGACAGAAAGTTCAGTTTCACAGACCACTGAGTTCAGGAGACTACACATCCAGTCATGGGTCATTCACACAGCTGGGCTTAGCGTCCCATCCAGGAGGTTAATAGTGGCCAAGTATACACTACTCATGATTTAAATATCCTGTTTGTTTTGTTGATTTCAGAGTAGAACATGCAGACCAGAACAAAGAAGTGGTCCAGTGGTTCTGTAGGGTTGTGGTTCTTTCGCTTCTTCAGACCAATAAATTCCCTGCACCTAACTCCAGATCCTCCTGTTTTTTCCAGCTTGGGAAAAAAAAACATCTGCAGGTGTTCATCATGGAACTTTTCTTGACTGATCTCTAAGCCAGACCACCTGAGTAGTGCAGACACATCCTTTCCAGAGTGTACCTGGTACTGGCCCTCCAGGGATTTATCCACTCCAGTGATTCATATTTAGCTTTGAGAACCTGCTCTCCTCTTTGACGAGAATACTCTTTCTGTTAAGAAACTTGACTTGATGCTTCACAGGCCTGTCTTCAGATGAAGCAAGACATATGCCCACAGCGGGAAGCATGCATTAAACACAGAAACCTCTTTGGATTATGATTGGCCTACTCTATACAGAAGATATTTGGCAAGAATTCACAGGAGCCAAGTTCAGACATAGAGAAATAATCAAATGTGAGACCATCTTAGCTTTCATGGATGGACCCTTCTTATCTTCTAGATCCCATTCCAGGTGTCACCTTCAACAAGAATCCTTCCTTGACAACTCTATCGGAGGCAAAACACCTCTATGTCTTCATTCTGATTATACCAATATGTTTTCTCATTGTGGCCCTTGCAAAATCTTATTTCTTTGTGTATTTCTTTTTTTTGCCTATCCTACTTAGATTGCAAACTTAGTAAAACTGAGTCCTCCTCTTCCACTGTCTGCTGCCACTTAACTCAGAATCTAGCACTGAGGGACATTTGATGGTTGCATGGATAAATGAATAAAAAATGTGGGACATGCATAGAAGAAAACAAGGACCATTTTCTATTGATAATATCTTTCCCTATTTCAGAACTGACATGCTTCTCTGAAACCTTTCCAACTCAATGCTGTTGCTGCAATAAATGACAAGTTTGAGGGCTGAAGTCCCTTGAGTCGCAGCAAAGAATTGGAGAGAGCAGACAGGTCTATAATGAAGTTGTCACTTTGTCTCAAATCAATGCAGACCATAACGTGGAAGCAGGTTTGGCATCTCCCATCTTGTGTCAGGAAGGACTTGAGAAAGTGAGATCAACAGACAAGTAGGATTCTAACATGGAGGTTTCTTAGAACTGCTCTGAATTCCATAAAAGAACATAACTATATGGCGATGACACTCAAGTAGGCATATCTGTTCAGAAATTGATTTGATAAGATTATTCACATTAACAAAGCTATGTGAATAAAGATTAGACTACTGAATCAAATAAAAATCTTTTAGTTAAAATTTTCTTTTAGAGTCCATGAAATCATGGATATGATAAAATAGGCAAAGTTGTATGTACAAGTAAGTATTTGAATACCTAGGGACAGCATAGTTTTTACAAGAGTCCATTATCCCTCCTGCCACCCCCAAAAGATCAGAGGCTGTCATCATAGGTTACCCTATTTGAAACATTATATAGGTCACAAATATTTAGAAATAAGGTAGAAGTTTATCTTCTTAATCACCAAGAGTTTATCCCTCCCTTTGCCTTGCTGGTTATATTAAAGAGACTGAATTGCAAAGAGTGTGGCTTGATGGAGTCCCGAGTCAGCTCTAAACTGCTTAGAGTTTTGTAAATGGCAATAGTAATATGCTGACAAATAGGTAGAGAATGACAATAGTACTTCTGCACATGCCTTTACCTCTACAATCACCTTGGCTTAGTACTTTGTATATATTTCACTCCAGGTTACAAACTGAGGATTCTCATGACCATATCTGGCTTGATGTTATCAGAGTTCAAACCAGAAAAAAGTCAAAGGGAAGTAGATGTCACTCTTTTGGCTAAGTGTGATGTATATGCAACCTATATCAGAATGATCTGAGTAACTTGTTAAAATGTAGCTCTCCAGATTCAAGTCTATATCAACTGAATCAGAGTCTCGAGTGTGACTCAGGAATCCCCCCTTAAGGGGTAATCCCCTATGGCTCTCCCCCTTGTTGCTCAACTATGCTCAACAAAGTTTGAACCCTATAGGAGCTCTCAAATGTTCCCTCCAGAGAGACTTGACTCCAGAGTAAACAAAACACACCTTTACTTATATTATTTTACCTTTTCATTAATAGATTTCTATCCAAATTCTTTCTATCCTTTCCATTTATTTCATCTCTAGTTGCACACACAAAAAAACAATTCTAGACTTCTTGGGGGTTTCATTAAATTTTTTATGAATCTGGTACCCAGTAATTTTGCCTTATTCTCTTATCAATTTATGTGACTATATTCTCTTTAATTAAATTATTAAAAAATTAATTCCCCAAAGACTGTTTTTTTCCAGTGACCTATCTCTAGGCACAGTGAGGATATTCAAGAGTTGCTTAATTTTTTTCCCAAAGTGTGCCAGACTCTCAAGATAGAAAATGGTGGTTTTAGAATATGCTAAATAGAAAAAAGTTGTATCTTATAAACTTCAAGTATTAGTCTGGGGAATATTTTCAATTTAACAAATGACCATCTGCTTCTGCTATTTCATTTGACTTCTCTTGGTTATTTCTCCTGTCCTTCCTTCTCTCTACAGTGTTAGGAAATGGTTCCAGAAAAACTTGAAAATCATTCTTCAGTGCAGAGGGTTATGCAAAAAAAAAAAACCCACAAAAAACCCGTTGGCTGTAAAAACCTAAAGCACGCCAACGGGCATGTGCACTCACGGGCTCTCCAGGCGGCTCTGTCTCACCGCCTGCATTCAGTGCTCTGGAACCGCTGTGTATGGGCTGGATCAGGATGGCTGTTGGCCAAGGACAGATGAAGGAAGAATGAGGACCAAGCTGGTTGCTGATTAGTTACCATGTATTCAATCTTCCATCTTTCTCACCTCCCACACTCCCGGATCCGTCCTCTCTCTGGATCTACTGCCGCCCTGGATTCTCCCTCTTCACTAGTCTCTCCCCCTACTTGTCTCTCCTTACCTTGCCCTCTAGGCTACACACAGCCAGGTAGCAAAATCAATATTAGAAAGTCCTTCATGAGGGCCAGGCATTCGAAAGCCCTTCCTGACTGCCAGCAGGTAAAATACCTCTTAAGGTTTTTCTCCTTTCCTCAGTCCAAGAACTTATTCACATCTGAACACTAGCTATTTTTGCATGGACATAACAAGAGATACATTGAGGCTTGCAAGGCAGCTCTCCTGGCAACATCTTGCCACAGACTCAGACTACAGCACTCAGGCCAGATTAATCATTCCTAACCCTAGCAGGGTCTGAATCTAGTTATCACTGTTTGGATCATGACAACATTTGTCCATGACCAAGCTCTTAACTTATAGTTAAGCATTAGGTGCTTTGGCCAGGCCCATCTCGATGCCAGAGTAGCACACAACTCACCGCTTGCCCTGGGTCTGTCTCGTCCCTTGTTGGGACCCTGCTTTTGGGGGTGCTAGGAAGTAAGGGCAGCTGAGGCTAGGTCTAGAGAACAGATGCCCAGGAAGAAAATATGTAGAGTCAAATGACTCCCAGGTTACAAAAGCATAGCATTTGCTAAGTCTTCCTGTGTCCATACAAAGAGGACATTGCTCTGAATAAACTATGCAAAGGACTCAAGGAGAAAAGAAAAACAATATTTACAAGTCAACAGAACACTAAGAAAGAAGCTACAAATAAACAAAGAGGAATGGGAGCACTGTGACGGGAGTAACCCAATAAACCTAAACTACCTGAAGCTATGTTATCCTACAGTTGGCTACATAATTTGCAAAGAGCTCAAAGATCTTCACCTGCCCATCTTTGACTTTTATCTAACACCTCCGTAAGACACTTTCCTTGGAGACTTGAATACTTCAATGAAAGGGAGTTGAGCTCAGCATTTCCCTGAAATCTTGGGAAGAGAAGTAACAGCAAATCAAGCCAAAATGTGTACAGGCCAGCTTTGTTTATGTGCTTTTCACTCTTTCTTTCCATTGCATGAGGCCTGGATTGCTTCGATAAGTTTCACAGAGCATCTGGAACTTGGAAGCTTGCTAAAATCACATTCCATTCTCAGAAAGTTGGGTCCATTCCCTGCCTTCATGTCAAATTTTTCTATTTTTTCTTTCAGAGATCATCCATAAGGATCTGGACAATGAATTCCTGTCAGTTCATTTCTAATAATCCTTCAGGCTTCTGAAACCAATGGACTTTAAAAATATTCCCAAGGGTATCTCTAAGTTTTATACTATTATTCCAAACATATTTATTAGATCATGTGTCTTTACCACACTGCATTCTTAATGCATGACATAATTTCCTTTTGCATTTTCCTCGTTCTTAAACAATTGGCCTGGTAACTGCTCTCGGAAGTCATAACAGAGATGTCAACTGAGGAAGTTGATAAAACCCAGGACTGTGTCATCTGTCATCATAATGTTCTCTTTGGAAGCCTTGAGCATGATGACTCTACAGCCAAAAGCTTGTTCTTTTCAAGTAAAAAGGTAGATCTATGAGTCTTTGAAAGAAGGATTAGCATTCAAGAATTAATAATACATACAAGTTGGCTCTTCTTTTTCTACATAGTCACACTCCCCTACGTTTTAGGAAAAATATAAGCCTGTTGCATTTTCATTAGCCTATGTCAGCTCAGGTTTGACAATTTGGATTCAATTGAGCACCTCCCTGCTAGAATAGAGCCAGCTAAGGAAAATAATTCAATAATCCCTGCCATAGTCTTCAAATCAGTAAAATACATGTTGGGCACAGAATATTTATGCCCACAATTTGGAAAACAAAATGCAAGCCATGTTATCAGCATTATAGAAGTGACTTATAGCTGGCATTTAGAGTTATATTAGATTTGGCAATTTCCTGAAAGTGAATGCAAAAGCATGGATGAGTATGCAACCAAATTTTAAGATGGGAAGAGTCTATAATGCTTATCTAACTTTCAAAGAGTCTGTAACTCAGAGGGTGAAACATCCAAAATCAAACATAATGCATCCCAAGGTGCATATTTGCAGAAATTTTTAAAAACCATGCTGATTCATACATCAAAGTAATATTAATTATGAAGCAGTGAAGGAAAATATCTGAAATCAAGATAACCCTAGATAATGTAGGGCATATTGTTGTCTGGCTGGCAAATACTAAAAGGGACAGGAGTTGGCTTTCCAAGTACTTTAATTAATGAAACTTTCACTGAACATTTGGGTGATACAGTCTACGTTAGGAACCAGAATTCCAGAGACAATTGTCCTCAGCGCTGTCTTTAACAATGTGGAGTGAAAGGTAAGGCAATCCCCTTTGCTTCTAAAACCATGGCTCACCTCTCTTTGTCCTGCTATCAAAAAAATCCAGCACAAGTACCTCCAGTTAAGTGGCAGGGAGCTCCAATATTAAATGGATGGAGTGGAGAAGTTCTGACCATTTTTGAAAAACCCATGTGAATTAAAAAAAATATAGACCATTCCCTCCTCTGGAAAGCACACCCATCTTGCCTGTCTGCTCCTGGCACCCTCTCCCCTGATGGGGAGAAGGCAGAGCAATTTATGTTTTAGAAGATTAAATTGCTTGGCTGACTTTTGTGACCCTGGATGGAACAAAAGCAAATGTCATTAATGGAATATGTTGCTGTATCTTGTATGTGGATCATTTGAAAAGTATTTAACTGGAGAACATTAACACAGCTTGGGAAAAAGTATTTTGCAGAAAAAAGAAATCCCCATATTTCTCCATCTCCACAACTGCTCCCAGAGGACAGTCTTTTAAAGGGGCTTTTGATGAAGACCACAGCAGTGGGGATATCTGTGAAAGCCCAGAGACTATACTTGAGCTCAAACTCAATTGGTTATTGTTCTGTGGTTCTCCAGTTTGGTCAGTTCTGCAGAGCCTCACAGGCCAACCAAGAGTGGATAGAGAAGAATAATTTGGTCATGTCACCTTGAATTTAGATGGGAATGAGTTTTTTTTTTTAAATAATGTAGGGGCACTGCTATTTATTCAGCCACTGATTAAGCTGATTGAATTGGGCATGAACTCCACATTACTCTTTCTTTTTATTCTATTCTGAATGTTAACTTAATTTTATTATTATTCTCCCGCCCTCCTTTTTTTGATTCATCGTGAGATGTAGCTACAAATCTTTCATGTTGGATCTTCGGTCATATAATCATCAAACTCCCATCCCTTCACCAGTGCACACTTTCCACCACCAAAATCCCCAGTATTTCCCACCCCTCGCCCCCGTTCCAACCCTTCTCCTGCTTGTGTGGCAGACAATTTCTCCCATACTCTCTCTACTTTGGTTACATTTGATATTTTGACACCAGTCTCACCACCACTCAAACCTGCAGAAAAGGCAATGCTAGACAATTTGTTTTGTATTGCTTGTTATGGATAGAATATAATGTCCAGGAAATTCTGTGTCATTCTCTTCTGAGACCTTTAGTTTATAGTCTCTGGATCTTGGCCATTAATGAGATTACATGGCACCAGGGGCAGTTTGTGGGTGTGACTGCCAAGCTTCTGGAAAACTGGGGACCTTGGGGGAGGAGGCCCAGTCCTTATCTAAACGGGCTTGGAGATCTCAGTCACGGGTTCCCACATAACTGGGTTTTCCTGCTGGTTCTCTCTCTAGTGAGGTTCATCCCATTTTGGGTGAGGTTTGTCCGAGCATGTGGATGGTGGCCTTGGATATGGCAGTGGTTAGATTCTGAAGGTTTTAGGCTGCTGGGGTTCTTCTTGGGGAAGGGAGGGAAACTCAACCTATCCCCCTCTGAAGTGCCCCAGTGAAGACAGCCTGACGTGGGATCTGGGCATTCTCTGGCGCTCTCTTCCAGGAGCTTTACTTTATAGTCTCTGGATCTTGGTCATTCATGAGATTACATGGCACCAGAGGCAATTTATGGGTGTGACTGCCAAGCTACTGGAAAACTGGGGGCCTGGGGAGAAGAGGCCCAATCCTGATCCAGGTGAGCCTGGGGCTCTCAGTAATGGGTTTTCACTTACTCTGTACTACAGGTCCTAACTGAATCTTTTGATCTCTTTCGAGATTTATCACTGGTATCACTTGTCATACCGTTGATCTTCAATTTGCTCGAGCAGGCACCAGTAACGTCTTCATTCATCCCTGTCGCCTGCTAGTGTAGCCCAATAGCATCTGCTCACTCCAGGAACACAAAGAACCGCAACCTATTTGTTCAGGGTTTTGACAAAAAAGTCTGACTATCTCGTAGGTGGGCAGCCATGCGATCTTTTGAGATCCCATGGAATCCAGTCGGTAACAGCTCTAGTCCAGCGGTCGTCTCTAAATTGCATTACATGTCCGGCCCATCTGATTTTTGACACCTTGGCAAATAAGACAGCGTCCCTGGATTCTTGATCATAGATGGAGGTCGGAACTCTGGATTCTTTTTCTCACTTGAGTGAAATATTCAATTCCTCTTTGGGATACACAAATCACGTTCTCGTCCTGTTTTCGTAGGGCCTAGATCTCTGAGGTGTATGTTAGTGCAGGAAGAATGGTGGAGTTGAAAAGATGTGCCCAGAGTCAGAGGTTCTTCATCCTCTTAACCACTTCTTCAATGCTCTTGAAGGCATTCCATCTCTTTCTCCTGCATAGTTCAGGTGCCAGGTCATTTGTCATGTTGAGTTCTCAACCTAGGTAGACATATCTGCTACATTCAGAGATGTTTGTTCCATTGAGGGCAAATGGAACACCAGGAACTAGTTTGTTTCTCATGAACATTGTCTTGGTGAGATTCAGCTGTAGTTCGACCTTTCCACACTCACGGTCAAAGTTGGCCAGCATTTGTACCACTTGGCTGATATTTGGTGTTATGAGAACAATGTCATCAGCAAAGCAGAGGTGGTATAGTTGCCGACCATCTATCTTCACTCCCATTCCTTCCCATTCCAGTCATCACATGATTTTCTCAAAGGTGGCACTGAAAAGTTTCAGTGAAATGTTGTCACCCTGCTAAACCCCTCTCTTTATATTGATGATCACTTCTTTATAGAATGGTGGTGAATCTGTAATACAGTTCATGAAGGACCCTGATGTATTGAGTTTGAACACCCTCTTTGGCTAGGGCTTCGATGACCGCTTCAGTCTCAACAGAATCAAAGGCCTTCTTTAAATCAATGAACATTGACAGAGCGGCATCTTAAACTCTCGAGAAACCTCAATGAGCTAGGTTGCTATGTGGATATGGTCAATTATGCTGAATCCTTTTCAGAACCCAACTTGCTCTCATGGTTGTCTTTCTTCTAATGTTCTGCCAATCCTATTCAGGATGACACGAGTGAATAACCTGTAGACGACATACAACAGGCAGATCAGGCGATAGTTGCCGATGTTGTGAATGTCTCCCTTCTTGTACAACAGAATGGTCCTGTTGGTTTTCAATTGGGACGGAACCTTGCATTCAGACAGGTAGTGTGTGAAGAGCCAAGCCAGTGTATTGATGAGTACTGGTGGCAGATCCTTCAGGTGTTTGGGTCTGTCCTTGTCTAGACCTGGCGCTGTATGCTTCTTTACCAATGAAATGGCGTGTTGGATTTTGGAAGGAAGGACGTTGGGAACAACATATCCATCCTGCAGAATTTGGTATGTGGGCAGGTGGACATGGTTATCAAAGATTCGAGTATAAGTCGTGGATAACCTTTTCCATTGCCCTTGTGATTGCCTGAGGCTCACGCCAGACCACGGTGGCGAATGAGCTCAAGAGGTTCCAAAGACAGGCAACTTTTTGTGGTTTTCTCTCTCTCTGTATTTCTCACACAATCATGGAGGTGCTGAACCAGTCAATCATATTCCTCATCGATGTTGCAACAATGGCATCTTGTCATATTGCTGCAATAGTGCCAAAGAGTTCTCAATTGGTGGTTGTTCTGGGAATTCTCTTCTTAAACTTTGCGGCTCTTCCTCCCTACTCCATGAAGTAGAATTTTGCATGGAGACGGTGGTCTGATCGCGTTTGAAATTTTGGGACAACAGCAACATTGGGTCAGGCAAAATCGTCAATTGAACAAGATGAATTTGATCGAATATTTATGGGTCTCTGAAATAAGGCCAATAAAGAAGCTTATTTAGCTAAGCCAGAGGTAGTTTGTGGGTGTGTCTCCCAAATACCTAACATACCTAACATTTGGCTGTTTAATTCTTGGTAAACTTGGCCCTGAGTTGTTGGGGTCTGGCCAAAGGCAAAGCAGCAACTTTGGGGTATCTGGAAGTCTTAAGGCATCATCATGCTGCTGATGCACTTACCCCATAGGTACAGGTTCACCTGCTGGCTGCACCATTCCCCCATACATGGGAATGAGTTTTGGTCTTCCTTTCTACCCCAAGACCCTGCTATTGAAAACTGCCTGGCCCAACCAGGGATACGAAAGGAAATAGTCCTAGGGGACTTCCTTAAAAGTAAGAGCTACTAAGCAGACAGGTGCCATGTGAAGACCACGGGTCTAGAGTTGGTGATGTGACCAAGAGCATCCAATCACAGCCCAGGAGATGATGGGTAAGCTTATGCAGAAGCTCTGCCAACAGGATCTCACTATTTCCAGGGTTAGCTTCAAACCAAAAGCATCTGAAAAGACCTGCATGCTATCTCCAAGTACACTTTTGCAATAAATTCATTCTTTGAGAAGGAACATTGAGGATTTGCTCTTTAAACATTTGGCCCCTATTGGGGACTTAATGGTATACTTAGAAAATTTAACCCATGACTCTCCAATTCTTTCTTTTTTCCCCTTAGTTTTAAAAATGATATTTTATTACTTCTGGGCTGGAGAGATAGTCTAGCAGTTAGGGTGCTTGCGTTGCAAGCAGCTGACCTGGTACAATCCCCAGCACCCTATATGATCCCCTGAGGACTACCAAGAGTGATCTGTGAGTGCAGATGCAGGAGTAAGCCCAAAGCACAGCTGGATGTGGCCCCAAACCAATATATAAACAAATAAAATCAAAACATTTTACTATTTATATTTGAGGGGCCTCCCAAGTGGTGGCCAGGGCTCCCGTTGCCATTCCAGATACTCTCATTCAAGCCTGCCAGAAGTTCAGTGCAAGGGTCCAGAATGCAGTGTTGCTTGAGCCCTTGGTGCTGAAAACTATCAGTGTCACCACTGTGATTTGTAGGGACCCTAGGTTCATACCCAGTGATGCTCAGAGACCATGTGGTATCTCAGATTGAACTAAGATCAAACACATATAGGGCAAGCTCCCTACTCCTGATATTCGTATTCCCCAATTCTTTCTATTTTATTCATTGTGAAAACCAGCCATACCAATTCATTTATTCTCTGGCATCTTGCTTTTTCATTTTTACTGATTTAAGTCCTGAAAAACATGCAGCCGAAATTGGCGAACACACAGAGAGATTTAATAAAGAGATGTCAGTTGCACAGGCGTCCATGCCACCACCTCCTTTGTGAGATAAGACCTGATCCTCCTATTGAAATAAGTCACTTCTTCCCATACCTGTCTGCCCCCCTTTGTTCCTGGGCAACAAAACAATCCACACTCTTTTTGGGAAAAACTTATTTTCTCATATGGGCATCCCAGTTCTGAGTGATTTCTCTGTCATGCTAGACTTTCAGCAACTTGCATGAACATTTGGGTGAAAACAGAAAAGTCCATCCTGCTCTAATGGATTGGGCTATTTCCCTTTTTAAGGACAAGGATGTGACTGTTATTGACACATTTGCTGTCTGGGTACTCTATACTACTTTATGCCATAAATACACAGCCCTTGCCACAATCCACAGATGAGGAAATTGAGATTTGCAGAAATGAAGGAAATTTTCCCCACATTAGAGGCTTGAGATTAAGGCTAGAATTTAAATCCCCAAAGATTGTGTTATCAATCCTCATGGGACAGTATCTGTCCTCTGATATTCATGACAGAGTTTCAAAACGGGTGATGGTCCCACTCTGAGTTGGATATGAACCCTACTTACAAAGAGTCAGCAACCCATCATGGTTAGCCACCAAAGAATGCTGAAGTAATGGGTGAATGTTTGATGATAAACAGCACCACATTTATCTACTCATACATTATTTGTTGTCTACAAAAGGAATAGACTAATTTACATTAGAGAAACTGGAAGATATAACTCAGTGAACAAAATCAACATTATTGATACTGCAACAAAATGTTGGTCTCTTGGCATGATAGTATACCATCACTTCAATCTAATCACAGGGAATTCAATCATCAACTTGAATTCAATCATGAGGGAACATTGGGAGCATGATACAAAATGTGATCTATGTTCTCCAAAAATACTAAACAGGAAACTAAATACTAAAACAAAATACTATTTATGTTCTCCAAATATACTAAATCAGGAAACACAAAGGAAAATTAGGGAATGTTTCATACTAAAAGAGACTAACGTTTCAGATTCAAGACAACTAAAGATTATTCACATTCTTGGATTGTATCCTGAATTTGGGGCCAAAAAAATTAGTTGTACTGGACATTAACTGGGACAACTGAGGAAATTTTATTATGGCCTATAAGTTAGATGACAGTGTTGTAGCAATGTCTGTGTCTTATTTTGATAATACCATTGTGATTATAGAGAAGAGTGTTTTCAGGAAGTGCATTCTCTTGGAATTCAGGTTATATGGGCACATTTTACCAATTCACTCTTGGTTCAGTCAAGCATAGTATATATTTATATGTGTGTGTATGTATGTGTGTATGTGTATGTGAAATATAGTAAAAGAATAACAAAGTAATCATGACAAATATAAACAATAGGTAGGCTTGGGTAATAAAGCACATTGAAGTTTTACTACGATTCCTGCAAATTTTATTTTAATTTTCAAAACTATTTTAAAATAAAAAGTTGTAAAACTTCTTCAAGTAGTTTTGTAAGTAAATACTCTGGTCAGACTAACTGCCCTAAAGTCTTGATTCTTCTAAGTACGATCAGTTTGAGGTTAGGCGAGACACCTAATCTCTCTGTATCCCAGTTTTTCTCTTTGCACATGAAACGAGTGAAATACCAAACTCAGGAATTTCTGAAAATCCAATGAACTAATAATCTGGATCCTCTTAAACACTCACCAAGTGTTAGCTAAGATTACCAGCAAGTATGAAGGTCAATTCTACCACTTTCTTTTGTCTTGTCTTATAATGTATGGATTTCTAGTTTGTTAGAGAATCTCCAGGGGTGCAGTTCTAAAGACGAGCAAATTGTTATTAGATTTAGAGGCCATTTCATCAAACACATGCTGTCCTCGAAGGGTTTGAATAAAATGCAGTTAACAAGAATTAATGAAAAATTGGCAGTCAGATATTTTTGGCCCAGTCAAAATGTGTGGCATCTCATTGCTAATTAAGTCTCTGCATCTTTCCCAGAGCAATGCCACCTGTAGGTTTGCCTGATTTATCTATTTATTATTCCAAATGGCAGCTGTCTGGAAGTTTCAGGGACCTGGGAAAAAATAACCACAATTATTTAAAAGCAGAATTTCCAAAGATGCAACAGGATGGGCTCTTAAAAAATGGATGGACAGATTTTTATAACATACCACCCATTTATCTAAAGCTCCAATTTAAGTCATAGAATATTTACTTAATGAATAAAACAATTTTTCTACTTCTTAGAAATATATTGCATGAGGCTTTATTGGAAGTTTGAGCCTGATACTGTAAAGGGTATGTGTGAGCCCCTTCTTTGGTTACAGAGCAGAGACCTTCTGTGTCTGGGGGGAAAATGACTTGAGAAGGTGAAAAAGAATGAGGTCAAACATATACTCTTGCAATTCATGGAAAAGAATTTGGGTTTCCTGTTGTCGTTGGAATTTTCTGAAGTGTTACTAAGGATAGCAATGGGACAAATTGATTTGCATTTTGAACAAAACTATTCTGGCTAAGTGTGGGTCTAGTCCAAAAGCAGGGAGATAAGAGGTAATGCCATTGTAGTTAATCAGGTGAGACAGGACAGTGTGGAACAAGAGTAAGAATAGTGGAGAAAGGCGAATTCCCTGTCCATAGCTGCTTTGGAGGTAGAGCCATCAGGGCTGACAAATGAAATTAGGTTGGAGGTATGGTGAAGAAAAAGTAGGAGGAAGACCGTGCTAAGGAAACAATGTTAGAAAAAAAGGCAGTGTCTGAGCATGTAAGGCATGGCAAGGCGGAGAAGTATGAGCAGAAACATAAGCGAGGAAAAGGTAATTGTGTTCTGGCATATAAGACCGGAATCTTTCTGGAGACTAAAGGGTAGGAGATGTGGTTGCAGCAAGAGTGGACAATGTGGGGCTGGAGCGATAGCACAGCAGGTAGGGCATTTGCCTTGCACACGGCCAACCCCGGGTTTGATTCCCAGCATCCTATATAGTCCCCTGAGCACCACCAGGAGTGATTCCTGAGTGCAGAGCCAAGAGGAACTCCTGAGCATTGCCGGGTGTGACCCAAAATGCAAAAACAAAGTGGAAAATGCCAGACTGAAGGAAAACTTATCTTTCTGTAGGCAAGAGGGAACCCCCATAGAATTTTGAACAGACTAGAAAAGTCCCAGCGGATCTCTGTGGTTAGAAAGAGCCCACCACCCTCCTAATGACCCATTCTTGTACTCTAGGACTTAAAGAGTATCTCCCTATTGGTTCCATGAAAACACACACGCCCACACACTGCCTACCTCACTGATTTTTAAAATGCTCTCAGTTCCCTTTTAAGGCTGCTGGTGGGCCGACATATTTACCAGACGATTGGCAATTTCACACATTCAAATTACAACCTCTAACTTCGGCAAATAAAAGATCTTTATGTTCCCCAGTTGTGAAGTTTACTGGCAATTTCTATGCGGAGCGTTCCGTCTGTGCTAGCATTCAGAAGTTCTGCGAACACATCTGCTCGCTGCCACTATTGAGAATTCTAAGGAAAAAAAAAAGAGGTTTTTGTTGTAAAGGACATGACAACTCCAGCTCTATCCAAAGGGTGCTAAGATGGAATTGTCACAACACAGGCACCAACCCTCACAGAGGGGGTCAACGATTTTGAGAAGTTCAACCTCAATCTAAATCCACCACGGATGAACTCGTAAATCAATGTGTGGGACAGAGGGTAAGATACCTCCCTTGCACGCAGCTGACCCAGGTTCTATCCTACCATCCCACTTGGTCACTTGAGCACCACCAGGAATAACTCCTGAGTGCAGAGCCAGTATTAACCCCTGAGCATTGTCCCGTGTGGCCCAACAACCCCTCCTCAAATTCCCCATCATCTACCTGCTTTCTGACTCTGCAAAAAAAATTTTTTTAAGTCCATGATGTATTTTGCCCTGTGAAGTGGTGACCTGTTTGTGGTTTCCATATGTCCTTCCATGTGGTAATTTTTTAAAACAGTGGATGGAAAAGATCTCTCTAATTAGTGAAATACTGAAAGCTTACTGTTATTCTCATATACTGAGTAGATCCATTCTCTGCTATGCCACAGTGGAAAGAGAAGGGATGTATTGAAGGGTTCTTCAGTTTAGAACTTTGAAGTTGGACAGACCTGGATTTGAGTCCAGCCTTAGCTTTATTAGTTTTAAGTTGTTGAACTTTACCTAAGCCCTTCAGTTTCCCTACCTGTACAATGGAAGAATAAGAATTAGTTTGTGAAGTTGTGGGGATTAATTGATTAGGTAGTTTGTTATATGACTTTTTTCTTATGATTCTTCCAGTATATCTTTGAATATACATCTTTCTTATATTCTTATTGAGTGTCTTCTGCATTAAACCACAGAGGGACAATTAAATGCATAGATTTGTAGAAATTTGTTGAGGAATGCTGGACTAATTATGAAGACTTCATGAAGACCAGAAGTCATAGTTGGATACTGAGCCAGGGGAAGTATGCTAACAGAACATTTTTAGATCTCATCCATAGTGTTAAGTACAATGCTTCCTAATATGATTGCTTTTGAGTAGAAAGGGGAATATCTGATTTTTTCTATGTTAAGTATTGTACAAGGAATTCATAAAAGTGTTAGTTAATAAAAATTAAACTGATGGGTGGATAGATGGATGGATAGATGATTAAGTGCATCCAGAAAGGGAGATTTTAAGAGAATTACATTCTAAAGAAAAAGAAACGCAGCATAAATGTATAGAAGTGAGACTCAGAAGAGTAAGTTATGTTGTTTGCACTAATAATGAGCTTCTGGTATTAGATGGGGGGAGGAACTACAGAAAAGTGTTGAACTATTTTCTAATATTTGAACAGAACACAATATTTTCTAGTATTCAAACTGAGTTCAAAGCTCCAATGGGCCAGGTAGAGAATGATAATCTAATGTGAAATCAACTAGGGTTGTCTTCAGTTGGGGAGTATCAGATGAAAAAAGAAATGCTAGAAAATTGATCAGACTGAAGTGGGAAAAAAAAGACCTAGGGAAGAAATAAGGGCAGGAGTCGGGGCAGGATGTGAAGAACCAGTCAGGCTACAATGGGGATGCAGAGGACAGAAGAAGTAGAAATAACTTAAGGATCAGAAGGTCTAGTGCAAATTCTGACTCAGCTCTGCTACATTAAAGAAGTTGTCTAAGATCTCGAAGTCTTTGTTTCCTTGAAATGTCTAACATTTAGTCCTATTCCCTTCTCCTTCATTAGGTAACTTTGGGGGTATATTTAAAAGAACAAGAAAAAAAAACATTCAGAGTATATACTCGCTGGTGGACCCTGTCTGTATCAGAACTTCACAATAATCAATAGAAGAGAGAGAATACCACCAGAACTTCATAAATTTCATTCAGTGTACCTCACATTCTTTGTATCCTCTTTTTCCAGAGAAAATTTCTTTTGACACCTAATACCATAGATTAATTTTGCCTGATGGAAAACTTTACCTAAACGGAAGCATGTGTTAAGTACTCTTTTGTATCTAACTTCTCCCTTGGGAAATTTCCTTCTTAATCTCCCCTAAACTTTCTCATCAATAAAACATGTGAATTTTATTATTAATCTTATCATGCTATGATGGATGATTTTCATCCATCTTATTTAATTCTTTGTATGCATTATACATAGAAAATTACCCTAAAATAAAACTAAGAAAAAATTCAAAATTTTTCTGTCTATGAAGATACGGTGCTTATGCTTTTTTGGAGGGTGGTTTCCCAAGTGATACTGAGGGGACTTAGGGGCAAATTCTTTGTTTTGGGGCCATACCCAGCAATGTTCAGGGATTACTTCTGGCTCTGTGCTCAGGAATTACTCTGGTGGTGCTCGGGGGACCCTCTGTGGTACCTGTATCGAACCTGAGTTGACTGCTTGTGAGGCAAGCACCCTATTGCCCCAGTCCCCTACTGGAAATTTTTGGTCAACTGGACCAGTAGCTTAACGCAAGGCCCTGAACATGCAAAGCTGCTAGGGCCCTGCTCAAATACTTTTGCCCTCTGTCCAGCAGGGTCAGTAGCAAATAATGAGACATATGCTGTGGCATGTGTAGGTTGCAAGCTAGCCGCAACAGCCCTTAACAAGGGAATAATCAAACTATTTATTGGACATAATCTCTACTCCCCCACCCTTGGCTCCCTTGCTGCAGACACATGAGCCATTTAAGTTGGTTTAAGTTAAAAGGTACATTAAAGACAGTTAGCAAGTACAATAAGAGTTAACAGATATATTAAGAGCAAAGACTGGGATGCTTACACAGCTGTGGCCATATGGTGGTAAGTAATCAGCAAGCACTTTTAGTATATGGCATTGAGATCATAATAATATCCTATTCCTGCCTAGGTACATATTTGCAACTCTCTTGTCTGAACTAAACTAAAATTAAACTTGTTTTACCCAGGGGACTGTCTCAATCTTGCGATTATTATCAATGAACAATTTCCCACAAGTTCCATGGTGCAGGAGATCAAACAAGGGCTAGCTCAATGTAAGGCATTACACCTAACCCCCTGTCTAATTTTATAGATCATTTAAAAAAGTTGAACTATTCTTATAGGTAGTCTTTATTTATTTATTTCCTTCACTGACCTAAGTTACTAAAAGTTCCTGAGTAAGTCACTACTTTTCTGGGCCAGAGTTTCCCCTTACCTAAAACTAAACTCATGGGTCTGATTTTGAATTCCATCTATGGAGCTGTAAATATGTAAGAACATCTCATCTACATCATGGCATGCTCCATGATGTCAACCCTATACTCAGGAATGTTAACAAATTTAAGTAATTTTCAAAATCCACTTTAATTATAATTCAGTTCATCCCAAAGATACATAAAAATCCACCACTTGGGATGGAGCAGTGTTATGAAATGAAATAAATAATAAATAGGATGTGAATTCCAAAGGACTGGGAATCATAGGCCTGAGAAAAAAATGATAGGTTGGCTATTTCAAGTGGAAAATGAGGCCAATAAAGACAAATTACAATGATAATTGCCTGGTTCTAATCAGTAGCAAATTATGGGTAAGTGGGTAACTGGACAGTTAGTCCCAGCAAAAGCCATTTGCTCTGTGATATTAGACACAGATTTGAAAATTTCATCTTGAATAGAAACACACTCAACTCCCCTGGGTGATTTCTTTCTACATCTGTAAATGTAAATACTTACTCTTGGTTATTCTCAGTTTGTACAGTCTGGGCACACTTGTGCCTTTGTCAAAAAGAAACAGAACAACTTGTAGAAAGGAGTATGTGTTCTTGAGTGCTTATTTTGTACTAAGCCTATGATGTTTGTGGTCACCTTGCAGTTTGATTTCTCTAAAATTATTGTAAGATCTACCTAAAGATTATCTAAGCTATTAAACATCCTAAGTCTTATGATGCAGAAACATGTTATATTTCTTTTCTTTCTTTTTATTTGGATAGACGTCACCCTTTAAAACCATAAATTCAATATGGCACCCTGCTTTTGGTACAGTGTATAATACTTTCAGGTTCATTTTAACAAGGATGATGTCCTGACAAAGGTAAACTGTCGATATAAATCTGTTTATTTTGCACAGTGGATATGAAAAAATAAAGATTCCTAGTGAAAGAAAATGGAAAATAAAAGTATAAATTCAGTGGTTCCAAATGCATTCATAAGATTATTTAATCACCATCATCATCATCATCATCATCATCATCATCATCATCATCATCATCATCATCATCAAAGTTCAGAATTTTCTCAGCACCCAAAGAGAAACCAAGTAGTCAGTCATTCTGGTAGAGATGAGCTGGAGAGAGAGCTCAATGGGCTAAGTAGATGTTTTGAATGTGGGAGGTCCAGGTTCAATCTACAGAACCACATATTTTCCCAGGCACTGCTGTGAGCTCGTAGCAAGCACAGAATCAGGAATAGTACTTGAGTACTACTAGGTATTGGCCCCAAACCAAAATACAGATAATAATTGTAAGTGTGTATTTATACATATTTAATGTCTTATAGTATGTTTTATGCTTAATATATTATTCTATTCCAGACCTTCATTTCTACTGCCCTGCCCCCTGCTGCTTGTTAATCTGAGTTCTGTAATCCAAGGCCAACAACTTCATTGTTTGATACTGCATATTCTTTGTTTTGTATCTCTCTATATATTACAAATAAGTGATACTCTCAGTATTTTAAATATTTTAATTGATGGAGATTTTAATTATTTTTTCATTTATTGCCCCCAAGTGTACAAAATATTATTTTAGCATACTTTTAAAAAAGTTTAAGTGCCATGATTTACAATACTGGTACTGTTAGAGAGTTTTATGGGCACAGTGTTCCAATATCATACCCGCCATCAGAGGAACCACTTTCCTCCCCATCATGGTCCCAGTTCCCTCCCATTAACAGCTCACTTCTGTAGACCAGGTCTGTCTGTGTAGAGTGTCTGATGATGGATCTAGCATTGCTCTCTTCACATTCCAATTATTGATCACTTGTATCTCCTATCTTTATTCCTAATTAATTCAGCTATACATTTTGTTGATTTGGAAAAGTTTGAGTTCACTAATTTTCTTTATTACTTACCCATTTATATTTCATCATTGATTTTTGCTCCTCTATTTTTTCATTCTTGTTGTCTTTGTTCGTTTGTTTGTTTGTTTCTACACCTGGCAGTGCTCAGGGCTTACTCCTGGTTCTGCACACAGGGATTATTTGTAGCAGTGAGTGGGGAATCAGATATGTTGGGGTAAGTATATCAAAAAAAGATTTTCCCTTCCTTTGTTCTATATTCTTTGTTTCATTTTGTTTGGGACTAACCTAGCTGTGCTCAGGGATTACTCCTGATTCTGTGTTTAGGGGACCAAATGCAGTGCTGGGGATCAAACCTAGGTCAGCTATGTGCAAGGCTAAGCACCTTTAACACTCTACTGTCTTTTCTGCCCCACTTATTTATATTTCTTTTAATGATTTTTTAGTTTAATTCCTTCAAATCTATTTGGATGCTTTTGAAAATTTGTTATATGTGTTTACAATTGTGTTGACATTTTTTCGCCTTGGGGTACACAGTTACCTTCCCTCACCAAGACCAAATGCCCCAACAGCCAAACCTTTATCTATCTAGACTCTTAATCAGATACTTAGATCATTGATTTAAAATTTTTTCCTTGTTATTTTGATAGCATTTAAAGTTAAATATCTAAATTTTATTTTTCATTTGCATTTTAACTAATTCAAAACATTTTCTATGTTACGTGATTTGTCCTTTGAGGCATGGATTATTCATAAGCATTTTCCATGTTTTTCAGCTATATGGGTTTTACAGGCACTTTCTACAGATAACTTTTAGTGTTAATTTAACTGTGTTGAGAGAACATAGCCTATATGATTTTAATTTACTGAAGACTTTGTTTGAAGGTCCAGCATATAATTTATCTTGGTGTATTAGATATGCACATGAAATGAATCACACAATGCTGTTATTTGTTGGCTCCGTCTATAAATGTCACTTAGGTTAGATTGGTTAAAAGTGTTGTTCATGTTTTTTATATATTTACTGATTTTCTGTCCTCTTCTTCTATTGATTATTGAAAGAAGAATGCAAGTTTCTTACAGTATGTTTGGATATGTGAATTTCTCCTCTCACACTGTCAGTTTCTGTTTCAGAAAGATCAATGTTGATGTTTGTTACTTAGTATAGCAATGGCATCTTGATAAATTACCCCCTTTATTGTTATGTAATATTCCTTCTTATCCTTGTTAAAATTCTTTGTTCAGGAGTCTATTTTGTTTATGTCAAAATAGCAATTGCATCTTTTTTTGTATGAGTATTGTTTGTATACATTTGGAATTTTGGGACAACAGCAACATCGGTCAGGCAAAACAGTCGATTGAATATGATGTGGTCAATTTTGTTGTGGAACTGTCCACTGGGAGACTCCCATGTCCAGTGTTTAGGTTCAGCCTTTTGAAATTGTGAGTTACCATAGACGTTCTTAGTTGACATGATGAACTCAGACAGTCTCTCACCCTGTTCATTCCATTCTAGGCCATGGGTCCCAATGTGGAGTTCTTGAGCGACCTTCTTCTTAGTTGACATGATGAACTCAGACAGTCTCTCACCCTGTTCATTCCATTCTAGGCCATGGGTCCCAATGTGGAGTTCTTGAGCGACCTTCTCAGTCCTATCTTGGCATTAAAATCACTGACAATGATCTTGCAGAATGTGTGTTCTTCTTTATAGAACGTCTCCAGCTCCATGTAGAACTTCTCGATTTCTTTTTCATCCTAGTTGGATGTTGGTGCGTAATGACAAAGATAGAATCTGCCGGCAGTGAGCCACATCTATTCAAGCGTAATCGTCTGATTCAGGTTGTTAGGCATTTGAATGAATCAATGCTCGTGGCCAAGTTTGTGTTGACAAGGACACCAACACCATCAATGACTCTATTTTCGCATGTTAGGAGGAATAGTTCTCCAGTGTCAAAAATGGCGTGATGTGATGGATGCCTTCTCATTTCCGTCAGACCAATGATGTCGTATTTGATCTTCTGCGCTTGCACCATCAGGGATTTGATGGATGCTTCTGATACCAGCGTACATGTGTTGAAAGTGCAGACAGTCATTTTAGTTTCAAATTCCAAATGGGTTCGGGCCATCGTCTCCTTCATGCAAAATTCTACTTCACATAACAGGGAGAAAGGACTGCAAAGTTTAAGTTTAAGAAGAGAACTCCCAGAATGACCACCAACTGGGAACTCTGGCACTATTGCAGCAATGTGAGATGATGCCATTGTTGACAACATTGACGAGGAATACAATCGAATGGTTCAGAACCTCCATGACTGCGTGAGGAATGCAGAGTGGGAAAGCCACAAACAGACGCCTGTCTTCAGAAACTCTCGAGCTCATTCGCCAACGTGGTTTGGCAGGAGCCTCAGGCAATCACAAGATAATGTCTGAGCTCACAAAGCTGTGCAGAGAAGCAATAAAGGAAGACCTCAAAGAGAGAAAAGCAGCAGTGTTGGCCCATGCAGCAGAAGCCGGGAAAAGTATTTGCAACGCTAGCCTGTCCTTTGCCAACTGCAATACCAAGATGACTGCCCTCCGATGTCCTATGGATCTATCACATCTTCCAGAATGGCAGTGGAGAGGATTACTCATGACTTCTACTCGAATTTCTTTGATAGCCATGTCCACCTGCACACATATCAAATTCCGAAGGATGGATATGTTGTTCCCAATGTTCTTTCTTCTGAAATCCGACACACCATTCCGTCAGTAAAGATGCATACAGCACCCTGCCCAGACAAGGTCAGACCCGAACACCTGAAGAATTTGACACTAGTACTCATCAATACGAGCTGGAGCGATAGCACAGAGGTAGGGCGCTTGCCTTTTATGCAGCCGACCCGTGTTCGATTCCTCCACCCTCTCAGAGAGCCCGGCAAGCTACCGGGAGTATCCCACGCACACAAGGCAGAGCCTGGCAAGCTACCCATGGAGTATTGAACATGCCAAAAGCAGTAACAATAAGTCTCTCAATGAGAAATGTTACTGGTGCCCGCTTGAACAAATCAATGAGCAACGGGATGACAGTGACTCATCAATACACTGGCTCGGCTCTTCACATGCTATCTGCCCAAATGCAAGTTTCCATCCCAATGAAAAAACAGCAGGACTTTTCTGTTGTACAAAAATGGAGACATCCACAACATCAGCAACTATTGCCCAATCTGCCTGTTGTCCATCATCTACAAGTTTCTACTCGAGTTATCCTGAAGGGAATAGGCAGAACACTAGACAAAGGACATCCATGAGAGCAAGTTGGGTTCTGAAAAGGATTCAGCATGATTGACCATATCCACTTGGTGACCAAAGTCATTGAAGTTTTGTGAGAGTTCAAGATGCCACTCTGTCTAGCATTTATTGATTTAAAGAAGGCTTTTGATTCTGTTGAGACTAAAGCAGTCATCGAAGCCCTAGCCAAACAGGGCATTCAATATATCAGGATCCTCTGCAATCCGTATTACGGGTTCACCACCAGGATTTCACCATTCTACAAGGAAGCGATCATTGACATAAAGAAAGGGTTCGGCAGGGTGATACCATTTCACCGAAACTCTTCAGTGCCACCCTCGAGAACATCATGTGACAACTGGAATGGAAAGAAATGGAAGTAAAGATAGACGGTCGGCCACTACTTCACCTCTGCTTCGCTGATGACATCGTTCTAATAACACCAAACATTAGCCAACTGGCACAAATGCTGGCTGACTTTGACCGAGAGCGTGGAAAGGTCATACTGCAGCTGAATCTCACCAAGACAGTGTTCATGAAAAATGAACTAGTCCCTGATGTTCCATTTGCTCTCAAAGGAACGAACATCTCTGAGTGCAGCAGCTATGTGTACCCAGGTCAAGAATTCAACATTAGGAATGATTTGGCACCAGAACTGTGCAGGAGGAAGAGCGCAGCGTGGAATGCCTTCAAGAGTGTCGAAGAAGTTGTTAAGATGATAAAGAACCTCTGGCTCTGGGCACATCTTGTGGACTACACCATTCTTCGTGCATTAACATACACCTCAGAGACATGGGCCCTACAAAAACAGGATGAGAACGCTATTCGGGTATCCTAAAGAGGAATTGAAAGAGCTATGCTTGGAATATCACATTTCACTCAAGTGAGAGAAGGAATCCATAGTTCCGAGCTCCATCTACTACGATCAAGAATCAGGGACACTGTCTTGTTTGCCAAGGCATCAAAAATTAGATGGGCTGGACACATAATGTGATTTAGAGACAACCACTGGACTAGAACTGTTACAGACTGAATTCCACGGGACATCAAAACACTGTGTGGCCCCCACCTACGAGATGGTCAGACCTCTTCGTCAAAACCCTGAACGAATGGTTTGAGGCTCTTCGTGTTCTTGGAGCAAGCAGATACCATTGGGCTACACTAGCATGCAACAGGGACAAATGAAGAGGTTACTGGTGCCCGCTCGAGCAAATCGAAGATCAATGGGATGACAATCGATACAAGTGATTGTTTGAATGTTCTCACTTCTTACTGACTTTTACATTAAAACTATGGATGTCAGCATATTTAAACTAGGTTTCTTGTATAAAATATAGAGTTGTATCTTGATATTTTAAAATCCAATCTTTTTTTCAGACTTTTTTAAGATATGCCAGTCTCTTCCTTTTAATTGTAATGTTTAGATCACTTACATTTGATGTGTTTATTATACATGTATGCATAAGACTGCTATATTTGGCTTTCTATTTTTGCTGCTCTTTATTTCTTTTTCCTGTCTTCTCTTAGACTGAAGACATTTAAAGGTTTTATATTGCCCCAAATGTTGATATATTAGCTGTGCTTTATTTTAATTTTTGTAAAATAATATTCATAGAAATATTATCCATAATAATTTAACCCATCAAGGGAATGGATAGGCAAACTATTGTCTATCAAAGTCAGACAATAAGATATTACTCAATTAAAAATAAAGGAACAACTGACATGAGCAATAATATGATGAGTTCTAGAACTATAACACTGAGTGAATAAGGTGAGACCAAAAGGGATGGAAAATATATGGGTTTTGATTCTGTTTACAAATGAATCTATTCTCTAAATGGCTAAGGCAATATATATTGGTAGATCTAAGATAGGGTTCAATGATTTGCTGTGAGAGAGGCTGGAGCCTAGGAGAAAACTTTCTAGTGTTTCTTGATCTGGACAAATGGTTGAACTTGTAAATATACAAATTTGTCAAAATTTATTAAAATTGTGCCTTAACTTTTTTAAAATTGCAGAACAGAGCATTCAATAATCAGGAAAGCACTGTCTGGGTTCTATCACTCAAAATGTCACTATTCTTGACCTTTATTGTTCTGTCTGCCTCTCCTGTCCCTTATCACAGATGATATTTTTTATTATTTATGTGCTTATTTAATTAAAATATGGCTCCATTCTAAATCTCAAAAAGAGATCAGACTGTGATCATCTTTATTTCTGCATCTCCAATTCCTAAGATAGAGCCTGGCATTTGATGGGTATTTGTCAAATATCTCTGAAATGCAAATAATCACACAACTGGGCCCAGAACAGTGAGTTCCTGTGCTTAAGTCAATGCTCCTTCTAGTTTACCACTCTGACCATGGAGACTAGATCTGTCTCAAGGTCCATGTGTGGTCTCACCTGTTCTATAAAAGCCATCTGTATTCACGATTCTCTTATTCGCGATTCGTGACTGCCTACTCCGCAATACTCTAAGCCTGGGATGGTGGGCACCTTACACTGCAGTGTGGAACATAGTCACTGACCAATAGTAATACAGTTCCTTATCTATCACCTGGATATGGGATTTTTTTTAAATTTTTATTAAATCACCATGTGGAAAGTTACAAAGTTCTCAGGTTTATATGTCAGTTATACAATATTCAAACACCCATCCCTTCACCAGTGCCCATATTCCACCACCAGAAACCCCAGTATACCCCCCGCCCCCACCCCCTACCCCCTACTGTATAACTAATGGATTTCACTTCATTTTTTCTTTACCTTGATTACATTCCATAATTCAACACAAAACTCACTATAGTTGACATAACTCTCTCTCTCTTTTTTTTTCTTTTTCCTTTTCCTTTTTTTTTTTTCCTTTTTCCCCCCTCATCCCCCTTCCTGCGCCTCATAGTATGGTGTACGCCACGCCGAGTCGGCCAGCGTGGGGCTTTTGCTTAGTTCACAGTCCAGAGGTGGCTGCTACATTAAAAACCTTCAATATTTCTACAAAAACTTACTGTGATTATTTGGAGTTTCCCCCCCAAGTCAGACCTGTTCAAATGGAACCATTTCACATTGCTGACAATTATAAATGTTAAGGTTTTGGATTTCTGTATAAAGTCCAGGGAAAATTCTGCCAGAAATTACATAGCCCAGCTCACAGTCCCAGTGCATTGCTGTAAGAAGTCTCTGAATTCAAAGTCTTTAGGCGAGAGGGTCCAATTCGCGCTCAGCGGCTCCGGATTTATCTGGGCCGAGGGCGTGCCGGTTACGCCCCCTTCCCATGAGTTCCTGGGAGCCCCCAAAGTAAAATCCGAATACCTGTGGGTTTGGAGTCCCAGAAGATGGCGCCTGCCACATGGGTGCCGCCAGCCCGCTGCTTTCCGTGCAGGAAGACAGGGTGGGGAGGAAAAAAAAAATCCACCCCCGGCAGCACAGAGTTGTAGCCCAGTTTGGTGTCCCAGTGCATCGCTATCGGGTGTTGCGCTGGATGCCCGAATGTGTTACATCTTTGGGATCAAAGTCTTTAGGCGAGAGGGTCCGATTCGCGCTCAGCGGCTCCGGATTTATCTGGGCTGGATATGGGATTTTTTTTTTAAATTTTATTGAATCACCGTGAAAAAAGTTACAAAGCTTTCAGGTTTAAGTCTCAGTCATATAATGATCAAACCTCCATCCTTTCACCAGTGCACATGTTCTACCACCAAGAACCCCAATATACCCCCCTCCCACATCCACTCCCCCACCTGAGTGGCTAATGATCTTCACTTTATTCTCTCTATACTTCGAATACATTCAAAATTTCAACAGAGAACTCCCTATTATTATTTGGAATTTCTCCCCAACAATCAAACCTGCTGAAACGGCATCATTTGATAATTTGTTTTCCATTGCTGAAAATGAAGATTATATGAGCTCACAGGGCCGCAACAGCGGCCACGCAGTTTTGGATTTCTGATATTTTAACTCAGTTCACAGTCTAGATGCATTTCTATAAGAAGCCGCTGAGTGCCAAAATGGGTTAGTAGACCTCCCAGATCATAGTCTTTAAGGAGTAGAGGGGCCGTTTTGTGCGCAGCTGCTCCAGCTGGATCTGGGATTTTTTTTTAAACAGGACATATTTCAGCTACTAAGCTCTTATGTTATAGGAAAATACAAATGAGTCAAGGGATAGCCAAGAAAAGTTTGTGGGGGGAGGGAGTCAGTGAAGAGATCAAGTTAACTAGGCAGAAATGCAAGATCTGCAGAGGTACCCAGTGTGTTAGAGTTGAGGGAGACTTGGAGGAAGTACAGGAGACTGTTCCAAAGGAGGGGCCAGGGTCTCATCACCCTTGAATAGTTTGAAAATCGTGCTAAAGAGTTGATACTTTGGTCACTTCCAAGAAAAGTATAGGTTGCGCCCTTTCACCAAGTCTAGGTAGAGCCTTTTTGTATAGAAATAAAGAAAATCTCTCCATAGAGACCACATCTCGAAGCAAGTGAATAAGGAAGCTAATGTTCCCTCTAAGCCTGATCCTTTGTTACCGTATAGAAAACGGTTACAGAGTAACCTATGTATCTATAACCATTTCCTTCCATCGGTAACATTGATAGGATGCTACCATGCTTTGGGGAATTCAGGAAAAAGCTATCAGGAGAGGCAGTCTTCCCCTAAAACCTTTGAACAGTGGCTTCTATCTCTAAGTGGACATTAAACACAGAGTAAACACAGAGAACAGAGATCAGCATGGTGGATGGTGAGGGAGAACCAGTTCTCTTTCAACATACAGGAACAATAGCAATTGCTCAGAGTGGATGACCAACCCTCTGTGTGCCTTCTCCCATCACATACCTGTGAGGTTCCTCTCAACACCATTGAAACCTGGCAGCATCTCTTATCTCATATGACAACCTCTTAGGGTTTCCAACCCTTTTCAGTTTGCAAAGCATTTTTGTTGTCCCATTGTTTCATTTGGCAATCACAACTTCACTTTATAAACAAGATAACTGAAGCTTTGGAAAGAAATATGACTTGATCAAGATTCCCAGCTATTCCAAAAACCAAGCCTAACTTGAATCCAAGTCTTTCGGATTCCAAAGAGAATATGCTGAGGGTCTCTTAAGTCAGCCCTTTGGTGAAGACATTCTTAAAATGCCTCTTTTATCAGTGGACTTCTTGTCTGAGGATAAAGCAATCTCTTGAAAACAGTCTGCTAAAGTTGGCATAAGGCTAACTCTTCTTCTGACCAGGAGTTTGAGGTGCCCATTATTTCTTCAAGAAGAATCTTGGGGACCACCTCTTCTCAGATGCCGGCACAGGAATAGAGCAGCACCACTCAATAGCCAAGCGAGTTTCGCTACCTTTCTTTTAGTCCCTGTGCAAATTTGGCAACAATTTGAGAGAGACTAAGAAGCCAAGTATATGAAAATCAAAATAATTCCCTTAAAAAAAAGAAGAAGAGCATGAATTTGTGTGCTAGCTCAGCCCAGAATTATTTTGTCTCAGAATTTGCTAAGCTCACCTATCCAGAGGCACTGGGCTCCCAATCTCATTGAGAAAACTACAAGCATGGTGGGTGCAGTAGAACCACCTGATGTCTATCGGTGGCAGGTACCAGGCGTGCTCAAGACTCTCTCCTCAGTTGCCCACCAGAAAACTCACTCCAGAGCCCTTGGGGAAAGCAAGTAAAAGGAAGCAAGTGTGTTAGGATAATGAAGTGCTTCTCTGCCCTCACTACATATTAGAATCCCCTGGGGATCTTGGGGGAGAAAAACCAGCAAGAACAACAATGCTGATGCCCATATATTCATGCTGGTATACAGGTGCCAGCACAGAGAATCTGATTTAATTGATGTGGGGTGGGGCACGGTATGAGTAGCAGGGTAATGTGCTCTAATGGACTCTAATGTGCTACTTCTCAAATTCAGATGCACAATATGTGCTTTTGTTATCCTAGTTTAACTTCAAATATGCAGTATTATTCATGCATCTTAGAACAAAATAGCTTGCATCTGTATTCTTCCATTATCATGTGCTGCTACTTCCATGGATTTTAATTCTATATATGTTACCACTTTAAAGAGGCTATGTTATTTTTTAAAAATTAAAAGAGAGATTTGGGAGAGCTGGAGAGAAAGGTGAGAAAGTGCTTGCCTTGTTCACAGCTGATCTTGTTGTGATCTCTGATATTGCATATTGTCCCCTGAGTATGGGGACAATACTCAGGGGACAAGGAGCCAGGAGTGCCCTCTGAGCACAGAACTGAAATAAGCCTTGAGTAGTACCAGGTATGGCCCAACCCCTTCAAAGAGATTTTTTTTTTGCTTTTTGGGTCACACCTGGCGATGCACAGGGGTTACTCCTGGCTCATGTACTCAGGAATTACCCCTGGCAGTGCTCAGGGGACCATATGGGATGCTGGGATTCGAACCCCAGGTCGGTTGCATGCAAGGCAAGCACCCTACCCGCTGTGCTATCACTCCAGCCCCTCAAAGAGATTTTTAAATGTATTTTTAAATTAAGAATTTATTTACTCAGTTAGTGTTTAATTTCTTCATTTATTGGTACTTTCATTTCATATCTCATGGAGTATAGACTCATCAGTGACAAATTCTCTCAAATTTTTTTTTGTTTTTAATATTTGGGACATATCTGGTGTTCTTCAGGATTTACTCCAGGTCTGTGCTCAGAGATAAGTCTTATTGGGTCTGGTGGGGCCCATAGGCATGCTGGGGAACAAACCGACATTGATCACATGCAGAGTAAGTACCCTACCTACTGTACTATCATACTGGACCCAAATTCTCTCAATTTTTAGATATAAAATTTGTAATACATCTTATTTTGAGGAAGATATGTTTACTGACTAGGATCTTGTACTCATTTTCTTCCATCATTTCAAAATGTGATTTTACTTTTTTTTCTAGATTGCATCACTGTATAACTTTTTTTTCCAGTCTCCCAAGGAGCATTCCCGTGATGCTCAACTCCATGCTTCTTGGAGTGCTTGAGTGTAAGCAAGCACACAAGAACTCCAGCCCAAAAGCTATCACTCAGGCTCTCTGTTGCATAGCTTTTGATAAAATATATTCTTCTCTTTTTTGAGGGCTGGAGCGATAGCACAGCAGGTAGGGCGTTTGCCTTGCACGTGGCCAAACGGGTTCAATTCCAGCATCCCATATGGTCCCCCAGCACCACTGGGAGTAATTCCTGAGTGCAGAGCCAGGAGTAAGCCCTGTGACCCGAAAAGCTAAATAAAAATAAATAAATAAATAAATAAATAAATAAATAAATAAAATATTCTTGTCTTTTTCTCCTTGTTCTCTTGATTTAACATCTTATTCCTTCTTGCTCTTGAACTTTATTTTAAATGATTTCTATAGCTTTATCTTCTGGTTTACAGACATTTTATCCTTCAGTAACAATCTATTGGCATTTGCCACTGACTTCATCCAGTAAAAATTTCCCCCTTTGCTTCCTGTTGTCATTATGATGACCAGGGATTGCACATTTAGTTGCATTGCTCAGACACCACCTCTCTTTTCTGTTTTAATCTGTGGTGGCCACTGGGGATTCACGAACAATTTGGTTGAATTATTTGTCAGAAGCAGCATGCTTGGTTGCGGTGTTTATACACTTCGTTGTAGTGCTAACTGTGGGCAACACAGTTAAGTTGTGGTGTATCAATGACTGACACTATTGTGGCATAAGCGATCCCCAACTGTAGCCATTGGGATTGCACTCAACATGTGGGCAAGAATCAAGGCTTGAGCTCACAGTCTCATATCTATAAAGCTGACTCTAGAGTCAATACCCTCTGACTTTTTCATTTCAGGTACTATATTTCTCTCAAAGCTTCTGAGGTTCTCCTTTTGGCTTCATTTTCTTCTTATCATATTCAGGTTTTTCCTTTAGCACTTGAAAATAGTTTAAATAGCTTATTTATCTTCCTTCTTCACTTATTTATCTTCTTTATCATTTTTTTTGTGTTTCCTTGTCATTTTTTTCCATGTCTGTACTTCCTGTTTTCCTGCTTTTTGCCAGACCAGTAATTTTTTATTCGGTGTTGAGCATTATAAATTTTACACTTGGGAATTGAGGGTTAGTAGTTTTTTTAAGATCATGATCTGTTCCGAGAGATGGGGAGGGGGGGGGAGAGAACAGCTTAATTACTTGCAAATTTATTTCCCCCTTTCAAGACTTGTTTTAAAACTTTGCTGGGGTGAGTGTAAAGTAAAGAATAGACTTTACTGAGTACACGTTCCAATGTGACTTTTCTAGAGCCTCTCATGAATAGCCCAAATGATTTATTAATCCCCAGTGATAACCCTGCCTAGAATAAAATTAATCTGAAACCCATGTGAGCCCCAGAAACTGTTCGGCCCATGATTCATTGCTTGCCTCCTGGGGATTCATTTTCTAACTAAATCTCGGTTCTAAGCCAACTCTAGGGAAATTCCGTGAAGATTTCTGGAGCTCTTTTCCAATAAATCCCCACTGGTGCTCTAGAATTCAGCCTTCTAAGTGTTTTGCTTGTTTATTATCTGTTTGACAGGGAAGTCATGCCTCGCAGTGCTTAGGGGACCATGTGGTTTCTTGGGATTGACCCCAAGGCTCCCATAGGCAAAGGATGTACTCTAATCCTTTGGACCATCTCTCCAGCCCCTCAGACTTTCTGAACTCATGTTTCTGTTTGCTAAACTCAGTGAGTCTTCTGAACACAGCCCAGGAACCTATTGTGTCCTCCATGCTCTGCAATATGCCTCCAGGCAGAAAGTCAGAGCAATCACAAGGTTGTTCCTTTCCCTTCTCTTAGGGATCACAGAGACCTGTGATCTGTTTGTTGTCCAAAGTCTGAAAACATGTTGCTTCATATATTGGATCCAATTTTCTAGTTACTGCTGGCAAGAGGGTAAATCCGCTCTGTTTCCCATTATGACTGGAAACAGAAGTCCCTCATAGAATATATTTTTAACTGAGTCAAATATGATTATTATTACCCTTACCCTGACCCATTAAAAGTGTCTTCCAAATGTAATCTTACGTTCAGAGTTGGCCAAAATGTTTTCGCTGTTATAATGATCATTCTTAAAATCATAAAATAATACATGCAAATTATTAATTTTATTATGTCATTTATAATGCTTACCAAGTTACAATAATTCTTTTTTTGATTTCTATCTTAAGATTGACAAAACTGAGACAATGGGGCTATAAAAAGAGAGTCAGTATCCAAATTCAAGCAACGTTCCCCCCCATGTGTCTTACATTTTTCAAATCTTGGGTGAATAGGAAGAGGACAGAGGATTTGTGATTTGGGCAGCTGGACGTTCTATACTAATATTTTCCAAATTGAGACAGGATAAAAGTAAGAACATTTCCTTGGTTCTATTTCAAAATATCTGAGTTATCTTTTCTGAACAATTATACTTCTAAGCTGTATTTTAAATTCTCTAAAAGAGATTCATTTACGCAAATATTTGGTTATTACCACTCTGACCAATTTGGGATTCAAGATCATTGTTCCTAAGTGTTACTCTCATCATTGCCTCCAAGGGACCAAGAAATCTCCCTCTTTAGCTTGCAACACCTGCTGTCACTACCAATCTACAATTGCAGCACCAAATATTTGAACTCTGAGATCTCCCATGTCCTCCATCGCTCCAACTCAAAAAGTTAAAAAAAGAATTCCAACCATAAAATCGGTTTCATGCTGAAAAACCAAACATTTTCTGGCAGTTACCTGTGCCTGTTCTCTGTCATCTGCATTTAGCGCTTTTGTAGAAAATCCCCAGCAGTCAGAAGCTTTCAATTACCTTGAGATGCCACCTGCTTTGAATCATAAAGCTTGCAACTACAAAGTTAGGCTTTTATTGAAACATACGGTTTTAAACTCTGTGTTGAGGCATTCAACTCTATTGACCTCTCTTTCCAGGTTTTTCAAATTTGTGGAGTAAGTATTTGGAGTCTCCTACAACTGAAAAATATGGCTTTTAAAAATTATTTTATGTGAGGCACTTATTTAGAATATTGTTAATGACAGGGTTGCGTGCATACAACATTCCAACACCACACCCTCCACCTGCCTGTCTCTTCCCTGCACTATTGTCTGAGTGTGCACCCCCTCCCCAACCCCTCACCCCCTCCATTATGACGTATTCAGTTCTGTAGACTTGATCTCAGTCCTTGGGGTAGATGCTAAGAAGGGGAATTGCTGGGCAGAATCAAAGCTCAATTCTTTGTTTTATGCAAATTGACCATGAAGAGGTTGAACATTGGTTGGCATTCCCACCAACAATGGATGAAGCTTCCTGCTCCCCCACATCTAGTCAATACAAGTTGTTTTTTAACTTTTTTGATGTGTGCCAGTCTCACCTGTGTGAAGTATTTCAGTGTTCTTTTGATTTGCATTTCCATAATGGCAAGTAATTGAAGAATATTTTTGTTTTTCATATACCTATAGGTTGGGCTGGAGCCATAGCACAGCGGGTAGGGCATTTGCCTTGCACACAGCCGACCCGGGTTTGATTTTTCTGTCCCTCTCAGAGAGCCTGGCCAGCACCGAGAGTATCTCGCCCTCACAGCAGAGCCTGGCATGCTTCCCATGGTGTATTCGATATGCCAAAAACAGTCTCCAATGTCACAATGGAGACATTACTGGTGCCCGCTCTAGCAAATTGATGAGCAATGGGATGACAGTGATACAGTGATACCTATTGGTTATCTAAATGCTCCCTTTGAGAAAGTATCTACTCCTCTCCCCACTTTTTTGATGGGGTTGTTTATTTTTTTTGTGAAGGTTTACAAGTGTTTTATATATATTGGACTCTTCATCAGTAGGGCAAATATTCCACCCTACCCCACCTTTCATCTGTGGGGTATCTTTTATTTTGATCATCGCTTCTATTGCTTCAACAGACAAAATGTTATCAGTGTCTTTTTTTCTCCTTTTAAGCTATTTTTGGAAGATTTCATATCAAAAATGCTTTCTCTGGAATTCACAGTATAAGTTCTGAGCACATAGAGGGGCATGTTGGCCCAGATGACTAAAACGCACTGTGAAGAACCCTTTGCACTTCTAAACTGCTCATTAAGACTACATGAAGAGCACAAACCCACATCATGGCTTAAAAAAATTAGATTTATCAGGTAAAAAAATATATTAAAACCATCAAAGAAAATGCTGATTGCCAGGGCCACAAGACTACTCATCAGTTGGAGCACATGCATTATATATTGGAACTCTGACTGTAAAAAACATCTGCGGGGAGGGGTGGGATGGGGGTGAGGTTGACCGGTTCTCCCCATCGGCTGCCCCCCCACGCCCTCCCCCCCACTATTTCGGGAGGGTTTGGTCCCAGGCCGCTTGCCCAGCTAGACTGACCTGGGCCATGGGGCAGACAGAGGAGGAAACAAGGGCCAAGCCAGTGATTGATCAGTTACTGTTTATTCAATCTTCCATCTTTCTCATCTCCTGCACTTCTAGCTTCATCCTCTCTCTGGATCTACCACAGCGGCCCTCTTTCATCTCTCTCCCCTCTTTTTCTCTCTCCTTCTTGCCTCTAGGCTACACACAGCCAGGCAAAATCAACATAAGAAAGCCCTCCCTGAGGTCCAGGCATTCCAAAGCCCTTCCTGACTGCCAGAGGAAAAATACCTCTTAAGGTTTTTCTCCTTTCCTTAGTCCAAGAACTTATCCACATCTTAATACTAGTTATTTTTGTATGGACATAGCAAGAGATACATTGAGGCTTGTAAGGCAGCTCTCCTGGCAACATCTTGCCACAGACTCAAGACTACAGCGCTCAGGCCAGATTAATCATTCCTAACCCTAGCAGTGTCCGAATCTAGTTATTACTTTTTGGATCATGACAGCATTTGTCCATGACCAAGCTCTTAATTTATAGTTAAGCATTAGGCACTTTGGCCAGGCCCATCTTGATGCCAGGGTAGCACACAACTCACCACTTGCCCTGGGCCCGTCTCGTCCCTTGTTGGGAACCTTCTTTAGGGGGTGCTAGGAAGTAAGGGTAACTGAGGCTTAGGTCGAGAGAACAGATGCCCAGGAGGAAAATATCAAATGTCTCCCAGGTTATAAAAGTATAGCATTTCCTACAGTCTTCCTGTGTCCATACAAAAGGACATGGCTCTGAATAAACTATGTAAAGGACTCAAGGAGAAGAGAAAAACAATATATACAAGTCAACAGAACACAAAGAAAGAAGTTACAAACAAATACAGAGGAATGGAGCACTGTGATGGGAGCAACCCAGTAAACCTAAACTACCTGAGGCTATGTTATCCTACACCTGACAATGTTTGGTCCCCTGAATACAGCATGGAATAGAATCAAGCAGTGAACCTGGAGAAGCCCCTAAGTTTCTCCACTGGGTATGACTCATAACTGAAAACAAAATTTCTCAAAGTTCTAACCAATGATGATGGTTTATTTTGAGAATGATACAGAAAAAATATATAGATTTTTATCCGGGCTCAGAATTGTCTTTGCTCAGTCTCCTTTTTATTCAATAGGGAGGGTTTGGGGTATAAGATCTATTACTTGTTAAGTAGCTCTTACTTAAATGCAGCATGGAGGATACTTAATTACAGAAGGACATGAGGCATTTTAAAACCTAAACCTGGCTTTTATTAGCGTGGGTGTGAAAGACAGTAATAGAACTTCATGTTTATAATTTTGTGCCTGGCTCACTAAGGCGGCCCTAGCCAGCTGTGCAGTGAAAGTTGTTTGCATTTATTTGATCAGAAACTGATCATTGTGTACTATAAAAGCATCATTCATTTTCTATTACCATTGATCTCCAGAGACTTTCACTTAGATCTCGCCAGGAATTTCAAATGGCAGGTGGTAGGGATATAGTTTTCTATGATTAATCACATAGTCCAAATTCAGTGATTACAACTCATTAAAGAGAGCAGATTTCCTATTAATGAATGCTTAGTGCCAAAATCCAAGACTCAGAAGTTCCAGACCTAGAAATCAGGAGGACATTAGATTCTAAATGAGGAGCTTTTGCTCAAGGGCATCCCTGGAGAAACAAACTCCCTCAGTCTCCTTTTGGCACTTGTTGGAACATAACCCCTGAAGGGGTAGTTCATTTCAATATTATTATACATTTCACATCCTTGTCACCGGAAGAGCTTGACTAGTCAAATGTGATAGTGAAGATTCAGACAGGGTTTTGAAGTTCAGATTGTTCTCTGCTATTCAAACCTAACAAGCAGGTTGGGGACTATCTGCATAAGTAAAGCTGAAAGCTAAGTATGGAATGATGGCAGGATACTATCTTACCAGTTGTGTTTAAACCACAGAAGATGTTCTAGTTTCAGAAAATAAAAATGGCCTAGTCATTTTTGAAAACAAAATTCCAGTCTCTTCCCTATTACCATCTTGGCCTTTCTTTATTCCCCAGACAACCTCCAAATGGCTTCCTGGAGACATGTACGTTACGTTCACCTCTAATCAGTCTATATATAACCCCTTGATTGCAAACACTCTTGACCATTGACCCCTGAAATCAGTTGTCTACACTCTTTTATGTGAAAGGAAGACCTCACATATTATTTCAACCAAAGCATCTTACGAGAGTTGGAGAGATAGTACAGTGGCTAGGGCGCTTACCTTGCACATGATCTACCCAGATTCAATCCCTGGCATCCAATATGGTCACCTGAGCCCATCAGGAATGATTCCTGAGTGCAGAGCCAGGAGTAACCCATGAGCACTGCCGGTTGTGGCCCCCAAATGAAAACAAAACAAACACTTATTGTAGCTTTGAGTCATGGTGGTGGTGGGTGTGAAGTTCTAACATCTTCTCACTTGGGAATCCAAATGGAACTTTCATCACCCAGGGTGGAACCTACTCACCATGATAGTGTGGAGAAGCAGAGAGTTAATGGCCTGCTGGCTCTTGAAGACTTTCTCTAAGAAGTTTTTATCATTTATTCTGTTTTGTTTGGGGGCCACACCAAATGGTGCTTAAGGATTACTCGTAGCAGGTCTGAGGGACCATATGTGGTGTCAGGGATCAAATCCTGGTGGGCTGGCTGGAAGGAAAGTGCCCAACCTACTGCACTATTGCTCTGTCCCCTTTCATCTTCATTTAATGTCATCAAATGAAGTCATGAAACCACACCTGAAGGCTGAGCAGGGTGGTGCGACTGTACTATGTGTCCCAGAGGAGAAGACCTGAAAATAGTGGTAAATTATTCTGACAACTAAATAGTTTATAGTTGTCAAATAGCTTATAGATTATCAAATAGCTTACCTTCATTCTTACAAAATACCATCATTTCCTTAAGAAACTCCCTTCACGCAGGAAGTCAAATTCAAGATCTTATATCCCTGAATGATGTAAGATCATATCTACAACAGGTCTGAATCCAAAACTAAAAATGATAGAAAGACAGTTCCGCATATGTCCAGTTCCAGTGATAGCATCCAAACAGTGGAATGTAAAAGCTTCCACTCAGAAGATGGATACTGGTTGCTCGCAAATCTGTAAGCCTACTGAATAGACAAGGTGAAGCTTCCCTATCCAAAGATAGGAAACATTTCCTGAAAACGTTATGATTACATTTGCTTTGAGGTTCTCTTCCTACCTTTGTCTTTGTGGATTGTGGTTCTTTTCTTTTAGAGATTTTTCCTTTGCAAATATTTTCCTTGGTCACATCCTAATTGAGAAATCTGCTCTCCTGGGAGATTGAACACCTTTCTCAGTTCGTAGAGTGAATGTATAGAGTAGGAACAAAAAGGGCTAGTTGACTAAAACCATTTTTAGTCCCAGGTGAAGTATCATTTATTATTATAATTTTCCACTTAATAGCATCTTAACTTTCTGCTTTCAGCCAATCCACCATCCTGTCAAAATTCAATTCTCATATTTTCTGTATTTTTCTACTTTCTCCCTGCCTTTTTCATTCCTTTTCAACTTAATCCACTATATCTTGAACCTATAGGTTTTGGTGGGAGAATCATTTATCTCCCCTGAGATATTTTTCTCAATTAATAGGACTGGTTGGACCATAGCTCAGCTGGATCTTAACTTGAGACACCTTAATCTGCCAATGGTTTCAACAGTGGTGTGATAGTATATCTTTCATGTGACCTTTGCTACGGATTTAGTAGCTCCAAAACTTTATCTATTTTTATACCTAGTATATGTAATTGAAAAGAAATTTTCCTTTCCAGGATCTTAAGTTCATGAACTCCCTCTTTCTTCTCTTTTCTATAGGCAAACCAATAAACCCTATTCTGAGATCATCTAATACTTTGTGTATCTCACCAAATTCAGCTAATGGTAACCTAGATAATCTAATCATATTCTATTTTCCATTCTCTTCACCTAAATATGCGTCATAATCAAGGTTATGATGTGCTTCCCAATGTAATCATAGATGACAATATATAGTTTAGTTTTTTGGCTGGGCCACACCCATCAGTGCTCATGGATTATTTCTAGCTCTGAGCTCAGGAATTTCTCCTGGCAATGCTGGGGATTCCAGTAATAGAACCCCAGTCTGCTGTGTGCAAGGCAAACACCCTACCTGCTGCACTATCTCCCTGGTCTCTCAGAAATAACAATTTTACAAATGTCTTTACACTACCTATCATGGTTCAATGTCTTCCCAGTCTCTATGTTCGGTTTGTTTGCTCCTTGCCACTAATTATTGAACAAGCCTTCTATATTTTAGGTTTTGGTTTTTACAGCAACTCATTTTGATTTCTGTATTAATTACCAATTCTGCATTAATGAGTCTGAGTCTTGTCAAAAGCAAACATATCTATAATTCTGACATCTTTAAACAAGAAAAACCCATTACCTGCTCAGACCACATATACATTTCCAGTAACTGGAAGTCTGTGTCCCACCAAGTTCTCATTCACAGACCTATGCTCCAATAGTTTTCCTACTTTGAAGTTACTCCAGTACTCATAACGGAGAAGGCAGGGTAGCAAAGTTTACATTGATTCATAGTGGCTGTTTCTTAGAAAGACCAGATATTACTACTATTACTCACAATTCTTTGAGCAGAACAAGATATAGGACTTGGTTGACTTCGAATGTACTTGAAGTGTCAGTACACTTAGTTTCTGAAAATGAGAAAAAGATTTCTGCCATAACACTATTAGTATCTAGAATCCTCTCATGGGTTTATTTTACCAGTCTAGTCATAGCAATTATATAAATTTCTCTACTTAGCATGTTGATATTGGCACTGAAATTTGTCTTAATTAAGCCACATCCAAGTGTGAGCAACTGGTAATATGTGCCTATGTCAATATGTTAAAATATTCTAAGACTTACAGTTGAAAAAAGGGGTATTTCTCACTAAACACTAACTTGATGCTAAATTTATCTGGCAACCTCACTGAAATTAATATAATTTCCATTAAAATTATTAATATTAAAATATCCCATGAACTCACATAATCTGTGACCTCAGATATAAATATGCATTAGGGAGCTATTCATTGTTATACCCTTATCAAGTAGTTTCTATGAGCAAAATGTTTTGGAATGGAAGGTAAATAACAAACTAGCATCACTATGTGATACTCTAGCATTTTTTGACACAGTTCTTTACTCCTTGCCTCTTGGAACACTTTTGTCAAGTGACTTCAGAGACAGTCTTTTTTCTTGATTTTCTTGATTTTCTTGATTTTCACTTACCACATCAGCTACTCCTCCTACTCCTCTGTCTCCTTTGTTGAGTCATTCACATCACCTCACTTTTTTTTGTTTTTTTGGGGGGTTACACCCGGCAGTGCAGTGCACAGAGGTTGCTCCTGGCTCATACACTCAGGAGTTACTCCTGGCAGTGCTCGGGGGACCTATGGGATGCTGTGAATAGAACCCGGGTCAGCCATGTGCAAGGCAAACTCCTTACCCGCTGTGCTATCGCTCCAGCCTCTCACCCCAGCTTTTAGTAATAGAGTCATTAGGGTTTCAGTCCAGATAATTATTATCAGTCCTTACTCACTTGGTATCCTGGTGAATGATACTAATGAATATGGCTAGTACCTCTCTTTGAAAATTATCTCTAATTCTAGGAAGACCCCATTCCTGTTTAAAACCCACATTTCTGCTATGATTCCAGTCATATGTCTAGTAGGTGACTTGTTATCTCCACTTGGATGTTTTGTTCATCGTCACCTCAAATCTAGCAAACCCCAAACTCAAACTCTGATTTTATGTATAGCTCTGCCCTCTGATTTCATCCACTAGCCCCGCTACCACAACCACTTATTAAGCAGAACTTCATCCCTCTTATTTCTCAGGCTATAAATCTCAGTGGTATTCTTGATGGGATTGCTTCTCTATAATTCAGCCCAAGATATTTGAATTCCTGGATGCCTGAATCTCCACCATTCAAGAATTTTAATGACTTGAGTTAATAGCTAGGTACATAATGTATAAAATAGTTAAGTGTATAGCAATTCCAGACATTCTTCATCTAAGTGCTGTAACATTTACAAAAATATCTTGCCCTGACTCAATTAAATAGCACTGTATCATTGTCGTCCCATTGTTCATCAATTTTTCTCGAGTGGGCATCAGTAATGTCTCCACTGTGAGACTTGTTGTTACTGTTTTTTTTTTTTTTTGCATATCTAATATACCACGAGTAGCTTGTCAGGCTCTGCCGTGTGGGCAGGATACTCTCAGTAGCTTTTTGGGCTCTTCGAGAGGGACAGAGGAATTGAACCCTGACTCAATAATGTACATGGAAGAAAATGTAATCCCTACCCAATGACATTCAAACTAAAAGTAAATTCAACGATGAAACACTTCTGACCTAACAAGTGGAAGCAAAGATAAACAAATGGGACTACATTAAATTAAGAAGCTTCTGCACTTCAAAAGAAACAGTCACCAAGATACAAAGACAGTCCATATAATGGGAAAAATTAATCACCCAATACCCATCTGATAATGGATTGTTATCTAAAAGATATAAGGCACTAATAGAACTTTACAAGAAAAAAATCCACCCCCCCAAAAAAAAATGAGAAGAAGAAATGAATAGAAACTTCTCAAAGAAGAAAGTCAAAAGGCACATGATAAAAAGCTCTACCTCACTAATCATGAGGGAGATGTAAACCAAAACATCAATAAGATAACATCTCACACCACAGAAACTGACACACATCCAAAAGAACAAGAACAACCAGTGCTGGCTTGGATGTGGGGACAAGGGACTCTCCTTCATTGTTGTTAGGAATGTCTACTGGTCCAGCCTTTTTGGAAAACAATATGAACATTCCTCATAAAACTAGAAATTGAGCTCCCATTTGGCTCTGCAATGCCACTTCTGGGAATATACCCTGGGGGTCCAAAAACACAGCAGAAACACCGCTTGCACTTCTATGTTCATTGCAGCACTATTCACAATAGCCAAATTCTGGAAACAACCCCAGTGCCTGAGAACAGAACAGACTGGATAAAGAAACTACGATACATGTATACAATTGAATACAATGCAGATGTTAGGGAAAATGAAGTCATAAAAGTTGCTTAAAATGGATGAATATGGAGAGAGAGAGAGAGAGAGAGAGAGAGAGAGAGAGAGAGAGAGAGAGAGAGAGAGAAGAAAATTACCTGTCACAGAGGCAAGTGGAAGCAAGGACTGGGAGGGAAACTGGGGACATTGGTGATAAATGTAGGGATGAAGGGTGTAGGAAGAAGGGATGAATGTTAGAACATTGTGTGACTGAAACCCAATCACAAACAACTTTGTCACGGTGTATCTCACTGTGACTGAATAAAACAATTTTTTTTAAAATCTGGCTTCTTCCCTCAATCTTTCTATCACTTTTGTTGTCATTAATGGGGACACTCTTCTCTCAGGATGATGAAAGGGCCTTAACAATTATGAGACTGCAACCTGCTAGTTAATAGCCCCAATTAATAGCAAAATCCTGCCATTTGGGTAGTTCCAGAACACTGCCAGGGAAACTTGTATTTGCCTCACTTCAGGAAATCTCTTACTTCTTAACCAATCACTGGAAAGGCTGATACACTGCCACGGAAACTTCCATTTGCCTCATTTGGGGAAATCTCTTACTTCTTAACCAATCACTGTAGGAAGAAGGCTGGTATCAGCCTCACCTAAACTACAGGAACTGACTATGTGAGTGGGTTGATCCTTCTATGGAAATTCACAAGGCTGAAGGGAGGGAATGTGTATTATCAGACAAAAATGACAACCGTCCTTAATGCTATTTCACATGCAGAAAACTCTAGTACATTGGGGATAAGTACCAAGAGGTATACAACAAAACCTGCATCCTTGTGCTGAACCAGATCTTCCTAGTTTTGGAGTGTGCAGTGGTTCCTCTATGCTCTGCTGGGCACAAAATCTAGGCAGCAAACAGAAAAAGAGAGAGCTAGTTTGGCTCCAAGTCGAAGTTCAGCCCTGATTCTCTGTAACTCAGTCCAAGACCTTTGAATTCCTGAATGTCTGGGTCCCTGCAGTTCAAAGGATCCTATCAAGATTGTAGATGCGCCTGTGTCTGGGGTACAGCCAGCTCAACAGAAATCACAGGGCGTCATTGCTTAATACCTATTGTCCTCCTTTCTCACCTCTCTGTTCCTAGCCTGTTGTACAGATTTTTGTTTTAAGGAATCTTCTGAGATTCCTTCTGGGATGGAAAAGATGAATTTAATGAAACTTGAAGTTAAAGAATTCCTTACACTTCCTAAACTTACTCGTCACATGTGTTAATAATGATAGGGTATTGCCAGTTGCGAACACCTGGAAGCTGCTTGGGGCATTCTCAGCTTCTGACAGCTGTGACAGCTATGTGGGTTCACTCCGAATTCATTGGAATGGCACCTCTGCAGTTCAGAAAGAAAGGATCTGTGAGGAATGGAAAGAAGCATCATGTCCAGTGGGTACTGGGAGACAAAGAGAGCACTATTGATTTAGGAATATAGGGATTTGTTGGGGGGGGTACCTGTCTTCCTCCCTTCCTTCCTTTCTGCCTTCCTTCCTTTTTCTTCTCCTTCCTTTTTCCTTCCTTTTTTCCTTCCTTCCTTCCTTCCTTCTTTCCTTCCATCCTTCCTTCTTTTTTCTTTTTCTTTCTTTCTTTCTTTCTTTCTTTCTTTCTTTCTTTCTTTCTTTCTTTCTTTCTTTCTTTCTTTCTTTCTTTCTTTCTTTCTTTCTTTCTTTCTTTCTTTCTTTCTTTCTTTCTTTCTTTCTCTTTTTCTTATTGAATAACTGAAATACACATTTATAAAGTTGTTCATGATTGAGTTTCTTTTGAGTTCTTTTCCAGACTGATCATTTCCAACTATCATTGTCATGGTGGTCCCTTCTCTATCCTAACTGCCCTCCTCTCAACTTTTGGCAAGATTCCAGCTGTGGATAAGTTCGTGCCCACTCGAGCAAATCAATGAGTAATGGATGATAGTGATACAGTCCTTGGGCATTAGTTTCATACTACGGTTTTTTTTTTAATATCCCACAAGTGAGTGCCATCTATGTCTGTCCCTCTCCTTCCGACTCATTTCACTCAGTATGATACTCTTTACACTCATCCATTTATAAGGAAATTTTATGACTTTATTTTTCCTAGTGGCTGCATAGTATTGCATTGTGTAGATATACCATAGTTTCTTACCTAGTCATCTGTCTTTGGGCACTTGGATTGTTTCCAGATTCTGGCTATTGTGAATAGTTATTTTGCCTTGTTTTCTTAATCTCTCCAAAACCAATCTTATCTAACTGTAGGCAGGACTTCCTACTGAGCAGGTAGAAGACAAAAGTCAGTGTTCTTTCTCCTCCTATTACCTTCCCTTTCCTTTCCTTATCTTAGAATCACAAAGTGGTGTTGGCCAACTACAAAGCATGGATGTTTTATCCCTCTTTACATGAGTCATGCACTCCAGTATAAAATAAACCCTTGACTAAAACACAGTCAAGTTTCTCCTGATAGAACCACAATCATGTGGCAAATCAAGCCTCTGCCCTCAGAGTTTCACAGTCTGGTGAGAAATAAACTATTTGTCTAGATCTTTTTTTTTTTTGCTTTTGCTTTTTGGGGCCACATCCAGCAATACAGCAGTAATAGGGGTTATTCCTGGCTTTGTATTCGGGAATTACTCCTGGTGGTGCTTGAGGGACCATATAGGATGATGGGAATCGAACCTGGGTCACCTGTGTGCAAGGCAAATGCCCTACCTGCTGTACTATGGATCCAGCCCCTATTTGTTTAGATCTTGATGTGGGCTAAACTCAACCCCAAACAATGATTTTAAATTCTAAATTTCTTGTTGGGGCTATATTTTCTGTTTTTCAATGACATGAACACAAGGATGTGATCCTCAAGACTTTATAAAAATACAGGCAACTGAGAAAAACCTAAAGGTTGAGAAAGAGGGCATTGGATATGTAAATCAGTGTTACTCATCTTTTTTCCCCAACTATAGCCCCCTTCCAAGCCATTTTCTTCTCTGAGGCACCCCTCTTTCAGCCTACTGTTTGTCCCATAGACTTGTGGTATCATCTTCCATTTATGACTTATACCTGTGCCTACCTTGGAATTCATGGGGACCCACAGGTGGCCAAATGGTCCCTAGTCAAAAATGCTGATGTAAATTATGTTGCACGTACATGGTAGGACACTATGCAGTCATTACAAAGAATGATATGCAACTGTAAATGTTAATCTGAAGAACTTCTAGGGTATATGACTACTTGAATTCAACCTGTAGTGTATCAGTTATTTACATAATTTATATTTAACTTCATAAAAGTGCAATGGATATATATTTATATGTTAGTACATATTGAGAGATCAGCATTAGGATCCTTGAGTTTTAGGTAGGCCCATGGCCTTTGAAAGTAAAGACCATATGTTCCAGAATCTTCTGCAGCTAAGATTTGACCAATGGTGTGAACCTAAGTATATCTCTTGGGTGTTTTCTCTAAATGAATATCCTCATGGTCCTTTACTCATGCTGGGGAAGTAGTGTTGTGTTCTCTAGTGTCATGCAGTTAAGTAATACTATTACACATAGAGAAAAACATGCCCAGTTCTTCAACGGCAAGGCAGTCCTTAGAAGTAAGATGTGGCCAAAAAATCAACCCTGTGATTTGTGGGTCAGACATTGGCTCTTGTATTATGTTTGTACCTGCATGTTTGGATGTCTTACTTTGAACAAAGGTTTCTATTCTCATGGGACTAGAATAGCTTCCAAGATAGCTGGCTCTCTGAGGTAGGACTATGTAATTAGAAAAGTGAGGAGAGATAGATTCTTTTTATTTTATTTTTCACCTTTTAAACTACTAATTTTTTTTACAGTTTGCAGTTTATATTTTGTATGTTAATTCTTTTACACCTCACCGCCAGAATTGCATTAGTGATAAGCAATGACTCATAGACTTGCATCATTTTTTCCAGACAAAGCCTGCTTTTATTTAGCTAACTAATGTATTAGCTATTTCCTTTAAAAAGAAATATGCACCATATATCCACCAGACAACAAAAACCTGTGCCTTGATCATAGTATTCCTCATGCATATGTCCCCCACCCCATCTCCGTCTCTATTATCCCTGACCTGGAGAAGCTAGCCATTCCCTCTAATTCCATCACTTCTCTTTTATTATATCTCTATGTATTCCTTAAATGTCAGTTTTATTTTAGTTGCTTTTGTCTTTACAAAAAAGGAAAAAGAATGTCATGTCATTTATATAAGAATTGGAGACTCTGCCCCCCCATCCCCCAGTTAACATTATACTTCTAAAATCCATCCACATTTTTGAAAATTACTCTAGGTCAGGGATCTGCAAACTTTTCTCTGTAGAGGAGCATATGGGAACATTTTAGGTTTTGCAGGCCACATACGGTATCTGTCACAGATGCCTCTTTATTTATTTTATAACCTTTAAAAAATGTAAAAGTCTTTCTTAGCCTGCAGATCATACAAAATTAGGGCCATGAAGTGTGCCAACTCCTACTCTGTCTGGCTCATCGGCCAAGGTTGCTCCAGGATGGTTGTTGTAGAAGAGTGTACTAGTCAGCATTTCCATACAGCATACCTAGCTGATCTCTCAGCTTTTGCCTTTGGGTGGTGGTGGGCTTGTATATTCTTAATCCCTCCCGTTTGTTATCTGTGTGCAAGAGCTTCTTTGGGGAACTTTCCCAAGCTCGGTATTGATGAGTAACAAGCAACTTGAAGGTTCATCCCAGATGTGCTGAGGGTGGGCTTTTTAACCCAGGGGCAATAGCCCCCTCACTGTCACCGGCATTTGCTACTCAGGCAAGACATCCATGGTTGTGAGAAGTTGAATTTCCAGCAGTCCTTCCTTCAGCTCACAGACCTACAGTGGTTTCCAGTGCAGTTGTTTTATTTGTTGTACCTTCTCAAGCCTGCTGCATTATAATCATTTTCCAGGCTTGTTCAGGGGCAGCAGTCTATACCCTATATACCCAACTCTAGACTAGTCAGCATCAACACAGGCCCTGGAACTAGGTTCTTTCATCTGAGCTTTGCTAGTTTTTCAATGTTGGATTTCTATAAGGCAAGCCACTCAACAGTTTGGGATTTCTGTTTTTTTCCCCAGTAAAGGGTGGGAATACTAGAGTTCTGGTAGCGGTGAAGAACAGAAAGGCACTGTAAGTATCAGGCAGCAATGAAGCTCTCTGGAATGTGGGAGAAAAATATAGTGGCAGTCCCTTTAGAGAAAGTAACGACATCTCTGTGCCACTCTACATTGAGTTCAATCATCAAATATCTAATTACTACTTTCTTTTGAGAAATGTGTTTTCACTATTTTTAATTTCCTTGTTTGTCTTTTTGTTGAATTATGAGTTATTCATATAATCTGGATATTAGGCCCTTGTCCTATGTATTATTTATAAATATTTTCTCTCAGCCACACATTGTTTTACTGTTTCTTGATAGTGTCCTTTTGAAACACAAAAGTTTCTTTATTTTTAAGAAGTTCAGTTTACTTAATTTTTCTTCAGTTGTTTTTCAGACAGTATGAATAGTTATCCAAGTTTGAAACTTGATGACACTATCAGAAAGAGGTGAAAATGGATGCTAACTGGGCATAGCAAAAAACCTTCACCACAATTAGCAACTTTACAGCTTGTTAGACAATTAAATGAGATGTCACATACCAAACACTCAGCACAGAGCAAGTGTCTGATAAATTTTAACTCTTATTAATTGAGTTTATCACAAGTTAATACATAAATTTGGTAAAATAAATATAATGCCGGCAGATGCCATAACTTTTTTTCTTAGTCTATTTCCATAGTGACTCTTGATCATCTATGTAGGAGTAAAGGGAGAAAATGGTAATGAAAACATTGCAAACCGTTTAAATGGATTTCTTTGATACAGCAGTACTGTGAAAGTTCAATCTTTAGAGAGAAAAAAACATATATATCATGCTTTACAAATACACTTTTTCTTTCAAGACATTTTCTGTAGCACAGCAGGTAGGCCATTTGCCTTGCTTGTGACCGACCCGGGTTCGATTCCTCCGTCCCTCTTGGAGAGCCTGGCAAGCTACCGAAAGTATCCCACCCGCATGGCAAAGCCTGACAAGCTACCTGTGATGTATTCTATATGCCAAAAACAGTAACAACAAGTCTCACAATGGAGACGTTACTGGTGCAAGATTGAACAAATCGATGAACAATGGGATGACAGTGCTACAGTGCTACAGTGCAAAACTAAGTTTAGATGCAAGCCAAAAAATAAATTTTATATTTATTTTATTAATCACCATAATTTAAAAAGTTATTCATAATTGGGGTTTAGACATATAATGTTCTAGCACCAATCTCATGACCAGTGTCAACTTCCCTCTGCCAGTGTTCCTAGTTTCCTTCTACTGCCCTCTTACCCATAGTATGCCATCTTTACAAGTACTTTTTTAAGTTTGCTAGTGGTGAAGATAACAGTTTACAAAGATGTTGCCTTGCACTGATGCACACCTACAATCTATATGATGTTATAAACCAATACCATACCAACCAACAATTAAATGTAATCAAATTTGAATTTCTACATATTGTCCTCCACCTTCCTGCCTGGCATTTCTCTGATTGCAGAAGAATGGCATCTTCTATTTAGGAAAGTTGTTCTAATTCTCATTTATCTTCCCACTGTTCACCCCCACTATGCCTTGCTCAGAGAAGGGATTATAGTTACATTACCTAGAGCTTCCATATAGTTCTGGTGATCTTGTATTCCTTCGTAGTTTTCAGAGAGAAAATCTTAATCTTTCTAAACAAATCAAGGAGGTCTCTCTCTCTCCCTCTCTCTCTCTCTCTCTCTCTCTCTCTCTCTCTCTCTCTCTCTCTCTCTCTCTCTCTCTCTCTCTCTGTCCTCCTAACCCAGGGATTGCTTTAAGAATGGCATTTCCCCTCTTCTGGCTAATCTTATATAGAAGGAAACTTGCTCTTTGCCATGAGGGAAACTTTTCCTATTAAATAAATGGAGCTTATGGGGAGGAAAAATATTCCTCTTCTTGCCAGTGAGCCATTGTGTCTGCAGGCAAAGTCAGGAACTGCTTTAGCAAATGTGTAGGTAAAGAAATTTATCATGTCCTCTTTGGTGGCAAAAAAAGTCCCTTCTATGATGGAAAAAATAGCCAAAAAGTTGCCTTGGTGGTGTGGAGCAAATCAGTAACCATAGGTTTGCCTCATCTTTAGATTTCTTGATAGATTAGTGAAACACTGTCTCCTTTACTTAGTACAGTTTGTTCGGTTTTCTATTCCTTGAAGTTGAAAACACACTAAAGGATGTGTTATTTCGGGAAAGACCCACATAGGAGACCGATAGAGGCATCTAGTTGGACAGAAAACTAGGTGAATTTTACTCCTCAGGAACAATGTGGTAAAGATATCACAATTATATTGTCTAGACTTAGATAAAGAAAAATTAATCAACAAAGCTCTCATCTCTCTCTGGTAGATGACCAAGAGCAGAGATGAAAAGGGAAAAATTTGATTCTCTTAGAATAAGAAACAATGTGGAAAGAAAAAAATAAAAACCACAAAGGCAAATTTGCAATACTTCAGCCTACTCTCATCCTAGGAAATGATCTTCTGTTTTTTTTTTAAATGGGAAGGCAAAAACATCAGGCATAATTCAATGCTCAAACCATTTTTGACCCTAAGAAAATAGACTTACAAGTCGGAATTAATTATTGACCCTGTTTTGAACACAGGAGGCAAAGGAAGGGACTCTATGTAGTGGGTATTGGTCAGGGTTCTTCATAGAAGCAGAACCCCAAGGATTAGTTACATTAAAAATTTCAAAATCAGAAATTAGCTCACATGATATGACTATAGCTATTGATATACCACAGAGTCAGCAGGGCAAGTCAGCAAATAGAGATCCAGGAAAGTCAATGGTTATAGTTCCAGCAGGTTTAGAACCTAGACTTAGCTAGTGTTCAGTAAAGGTCTACATGTGGGGAAAGTTAGGAGGAATGATATCCATATCCAAGGAAGTTAGATGAAGTAGATTTTTCTCTTATTCAAGTAAAACTCTATTTTTCACTCTATGCGAACTTTTATTTGACTGTATGAGGACCATCCACGTGAGAACTACTAATCTCTTTTACACGGGTAACCTGTTTATATGCTAAACTCTTTCTAAACACAGTTTCACAAAAGCATCCAGAATAGTTTGACCCAATACTTGGGTCCCTCATGACCAAGTTAAATTGACATATAAAATGAATCAGTACAAGCAGCTGATACCCACTTCCTTTAATACCCACTTCTGGTCATAATGAAGCAAGCTCTCTCCCATTTAGGATGTGCTCATTCATAAGATGCCTCTCTCCGTTAGCCTGCCTATCTAACAGCTCTCCTACCACTCTGTACCTGGAACTTCTCTAGCAGGAGTTTTTTGTGGAATTTTGCATATCTTGGACACATTTGCATATTGAGATGTTACACATCTCCTATTACTTTATATCACTGTCACTGTCACCCCGTTGTTAGTCGATTTACTCCAGCGGGCACCAGTAACATCTCTATTATACTCACTGTCACTGTCACTGTCACTGTCACTGTCATCCCATTGCTCATCAATTTGCTCGAGCAGGAACCAGTAACGTCTCCATCCTGAGACTAGTTGTTACTGTTTTTGGCATATCGAATAAGCCATGGGTAGCTTGCCAGGCTCTGCCGTGCGGGCGAGATAGTCTCGGTAGCTTTCCAGGCTCTCCTAGAGGGGCGAAGGAATTGAACCCGGGTAGGCTGCATGCAAGGCAAACGCCCTACCCGCTGTGCTATCGCTCCAGCCCATTATGCTCAGCCCTGAGATTTTAGCAGCCTCTCCTTACTCGTCTTTCCCAATGATTGGAGACTCTTTCAGGGCCAGGGGAATGAGACCTATCATTACTGTTTGGGGCATATCAAATACACCACAGGTAGTTTGCCAGGCTCTGCAAACTAAAGTGTATAAATACACATGCACTTTATGTGTATTTATACATTAATTTATATGTAACCGAAAAATAAATCCAGGCATGGGAAATGGGGTGCAGAGTCTCCCCTCAATGTGCTGGAATAAGTATATCGGTTCATTCTGAGCATCTCCACTGAGTGTGTGTAGCTTTGTGCATCACTGGGTTGCGGCTCATTGAAAGCATATTTCTTACTTGTCTTTGGGTGCCCCGTGCTCTGTTACCATACTTTGCACTGAGGAATTCAAGAAATATTTGTTGATCTTGTTGATATTATAAATATCTGCCTTACTTACTCATGCTTTTCTGCTATCCAAGTCTGAAAATTTTTCAGCAGTTCTTTCCTTTTCCTGAATTAGGAGGTCTACATCTGGTACACGGGAGAAGTTGAGGACATTGACTGAAAAGATATTACAACCTGGATTCAGATACCAACTTTAGAGCTTACCATGTGACCCCAGCCTCTATTTAGACCCTCTGAGCTTCAGATTCTTTGTCCTATGGAAGAAAGTTTGTTTGCATTTCAGTCCAAAGTTATGCATTGTCAATCTCTCCAGGCTATCCGAATCAATTCCCTATGAGCTAATTTTCTATCAGTCACCTATTAGGTGATTGATAACATCACTTATACTCTCAACTATAGATTTGTCCATTGAGTCCATTTGTCCATGCAGAGATCCATTTGACATTCCTGGTCCACGGTGGAAGATCCAGATGTGGCTTCAGTCATTTCAATCTCCTTCAGCTATAACTATGTCTTTAACATCCCTTTTAAGTTGAGACATTTTTATGATTCTTTTATTATGAGTGAAACATAATTTAGTACCTGTAATATCTGTTCATTTTATATCTGAACTAGAATTATGTTGTTGCTTTTAAATGTTTAACTTTTAGGAGCCAAAGAGATAGCACATGTAAGGTGCTTCTCTTGCATGTGGTCAACCTGGGTTGGGTCCCCAGCCATCACATAAGGTTCCCTTCACATAAACCTCATCAGGAGTGATTCCCGAGCAAAGCCTGGAGTAGTCTCTGAGCATTGCCAGGTATGGATTCACATTTTAGCTTTTACTACACACATCTGTAAAAGGGGATAAGATAATCATCATTTCCAGTGTGTATTTTTGTGCCCACGTGTTCTATTTTTCCTGTCCTTAACCCTCTCTGCTGAGTTCTTCCCCATGCAAGCAGTGACCTTGTTGGAACTTGGCATGTGTGGCTCTTTGCTGCTCTGAAGGACCTGTAATAGCTCCCAGTTGAGCTCATGGCCTTCTTTCAAATTCTCATGACTTTCCACTCTCCCACAACTTTCATTTCAAATCCCTCCAGCACAGAGACCTCCTTACTACCGTGCAAACACACAATAGTGTATTTCCACCTCAAGACCTTGGCACATGCAGTTCCCACTTTCCTGGAAATTCTTCCTTCATCCACATACTTATCCTTCATTTCCTTCAAGTCTGGATGCTAGATGTTACCACCTCAGAAGACCTTGTTAGCTTCCAATTAGAATTTCATTCTACACACCTTCCTCACATTCAACACATCTGATCCCTCTCCCCTGCCTTAAAAATCCCTCACATCTTTCAACCCGAGCAGGTCTTCCTAACATGCTTTACTTAGTGTTCCCTTCTCTATCTGAGCTGCCTCTTCCCCCAGCATGTGAGGCTGGTTTCCAAGCCGCGGAGCAGACTTCCTGGTCCTTATCTCTACTAATCTTGGGTATTAATTAGTCTTCCATTGTTACTGAATATTCACAGATGAGTGTAATCTTTCTATGTATGTCCCTCTCTTTCTGACTCATTTCACTTAACAAGATGCTTTCCATGTTTATCCAGTTATATGCAAATTTCATGACTTCATCTTTTCTAACAGCTGCATAGTATTCTGTTGTGTAGATGTGCCAAAGTTTCTTTAACCAGTCATCTGTTCTTGGGCACTTGGGTTTTTTCCAGATTTTGGCTATTGTAAAAAGTGCTGCAGTGAACATACAAGTGCAGATGTCATTTCTACTATACCTGTTGCCTTTCTGGAATATATTCCTAGGAATGCTGTTGCTGGGTTAAGTGGGAGCTCAATTTCTAATTTTTTGAGAATCGTCCATGCTCTTTTCCAAAAGGGCTGAACCAGTTGGCATTCCCACCAGCAGTGAAGAAGTGTCCCTTTCTCCCCACATCCGCACCGACACTGGTTGCTTTTGTTCTTTGGGATGTGGGCCAGTCCCTGTGGTGCAAGACGATATTGCATTGTTGTTTTGATCTGCATCTCCCTGGTGAAGATAGAGAAGTAGAGCATTTTCTCATGTGCCTTTTGGCCATTCGAATTTCATCTTTGAGAGTGTTTTGTTTAATTCATCGCCCCGTTTTCTGATGGGGTTGGATGTTTTCTTCTTGTAGAGTTCAACCAGTGCCTTTTATATCCTTAATGCCTTTTATATCTTTGGTGCATTCTTGTAGAGTTCAACCAGTACTTTTTATACCCTTGCGTGCCGAAAGTAGACTATAGACCGAACATGATGGCCACTTAATACCTCAATTACAGACTACAACAACCAAAAGGAGAGAGAACAAAAGGGTGAGGGAGGAGGGATACTGGGAACATTGATGGAGGAGAATGGGCACTGGTGGAGAGATAGGTAAACGATCATTGTATGAGTGAAATGCAAACACGGAAGTTCGTAAGTATGTAACTGTACCTCACGGTGATTCACTAATAAAAAAAAATCCCTTGCACTTCCTACTTTCCAACAGTCTCTATATGACATGAGTGACTTGCACACATTTCCTGCTTCTCTATTAGCATGATTAGGATGAGCAGGGCCTCTCATCTTGTCTGCTTACTGCTCTGTCTTCAGGACCTGGAATGATGCATCACACATAGCAGGCTCTCAATGATTGGCAGCTCTGAGATAGTTCCTATAGAGGAATATACACAAAGGAAGGACCCCCATCATTGCTGATAACAAAATTGCAAAAGAAGATAAAACAGAGGGGCTGGAGCACATGAGGTAGGGCATTTGCCTTGCAAGCTGCTGACCCAGGTTTGAGTCCCAGCATCCCATATTGTCCCCTGAGCACCACCAGGAATAGGAATAATTCCTGAGTGCAGAGCTAGGAATAACCCCTGTGCATTGCGGGGTGTGACCAAAAAAAAAATAAAGATAAGGCACATTGGAATTATAATAGGAGGTGGGGGTGTGAGAAGGGAATGAATATTGAGGAAGTACTTGTAGGAATACCTTGGAAGACCATCCAAGGGAAATTATAGAGGGTGTCAGGCGTCATATTTAGAAGCAATTGTTTTAATTCACTCACATCCATCACCCTTTTGTTTTCAGCTGGCACGTGCCATTTTCTACCTGGCATTGATTTTGGCTGGCTTATAAAATCACAAATTTATGAGTGCTTTACTAGCTGGAAGCGGGGTGGGAATGTCAAGGAAAAGAATCAGAAAGATTATTTGAGTCCACTTCAGACATTTTTCTGCCACCCTCGAGTAATTTAGGAAAACCAGCACAAATAAATGGAGATTGCTTTGCACTGAAGTGCTTGATTGCAGGAGTGAAAGATAATTTTTCCTTGGTTAAGAGCTATTGATATGAAGGTCAGTGATGCAGATGTGGGTGGGTGATGGATCTCCTTAACAGTCGCCCAAGTAGCACCTATTCCAGGGTTTCCGTCTCCGTGGGGCCCCACGCTGCCTGTGTGTGTCCTGCTTTCTAATATCTCAGGCCTGTTAATGAGCTGCCGTCAAGAGCACCATCACTCAGGTGCTGGAAACGCTGCTTTGTAGATCCACTTCCACTTGTATTCATTTTGATTGGCGCCACAAACTGATTTTGCCCATAAAATAGTTTGGAAACCAATGGAATTTTTAAACCCCCTTTTCAATTAATTCCTTTGCTAATTAGTTTTAGCTTTAATTGATTTTGAGACTCATTTTGAGACACTTAACACTGGCAGGCAGCCACTTCCCTTTTATCTCCTTTGGAGAACTCATCCAATTAAAAATACATTACAACATTGTCATGTACAGAAATTGGGGTGCCATTTTGTTTTTTAAAAGCCCTGTTCCCTCAGTACTGTGATACATGGGGATCAGGAAAGTGTTCATTCCTACTCACATTTTCTTTCTCTTGTAAAATAGTGGTGCTAGAACCCCATTCTTTCGCCTTATCAACCAGAGTTTTTAGTTTTCCATTGATTTAGTTTTCCAATGGTTCATGCTTCAAGATTTCATTATGTGTATTAGAGGCATTCTGACCTCCAAAAAAGGAGTCCTTATTCATTTATTCCCTCATTACTTTCTTCTCTCATCAAATACTTACTGAAGGGCACTAACCCAGATCCTGTCCAGGCCTCCACTTTCTAAGACTATTAACATCAGTTGCACAACCTGCTGAGAACATAAAATGAGATTGATCCGTACTGAGAAATGCAGAAGTGTAAATACACCCAAGTCTTTGAAAGCACAATATGTAAAAAAGAGCATAAGAGAGCTGAGTGGTTTAGTATGTTGGTCACATGTGTAATTGATCTTTTCTTTAAAAAAAAAACATTATTATTCGGTTCAATAAAATGTGCGGTTAAAAATTATTTCTTTTTTTTACCTTTTTAATATATTAAGTAGAAAGTTTTAAATGGCATATGTGGTTTATATTGGATTTTGGCTGAATGGTGCTGGTTTAGGTGTAGAAGACCTGACAGAAAATATAACAACAATCCCAGTCTGTGTGCAATTTCTTTTTTTAACAGAGAGAATATATATATATATAGGCCTCAGGAAAAGAATATAGAATGAATAGTATGTCAGATTGTGATGTATGCGATGGGGAAAATAACAAATAGGAAAGGCAGCTAGAGAGTGAGAAGAGAGATTTGAATTGATTTCAATGCAAATCATTGAATTGGGGATGTCAAAAAATATCTCACAAAGAAATCAGGCATTCTGGAGAGAAGAACATTTTATAGAGAGAAGGATCAGTCAATGCTTAGTGGGACAATTTGCAAGAGGCCACTTCAGGGAAAGAAATGAAAATGGGCCCCCTGTTGGCTAGGACCCTTCAGCTGAAATTTTGTTTCAGTTAATGTCTATGTAAGAGCATGACTGGAACTTCTGGGACTCTAAGCTCTGGTACATACATACACATGCAGAGAGAGGGAAGGAGGGGGAGAAGAAAGAGGAAGGGAGGGAGGGAAGGAAGAAGGAAGAGAGAGATAGAAAGAGAGAGAGCAAGAGAGAGAGAGAGCATCCTTGGTCCTCTTCTACTTCCTTGCAGCTACAGTGTACAAGAGATCCCTAGTTATCAAACTCTAGCAACCTCAGCTTCACCTAAATGACTTGCTCCAATGAGAATAAAGCTCACAATCGTTTGTGGGGCTTGGACCAATAGGGATGACTTAGGGCCTAATACACACAAAGCATTATTCTACCATTAAGCTATATCTCCAGCCCCATTGCTCAAAGCTCCAGACTGGAAGGACGAGTAGAGAGAGGCTTTTAAAATCTCAGGGCTTAGATGAATGGAGATGTTACTGAGACTGCTCGAGAAATTCGACGATCAACGGGATGATGATGATGATGATGATGATGATGATGATGATGATGATGATGATGATGATGATGACGACGACGACAACTTAGAGCACTAGCATTCATTTTTCACACCTATAAACTGCTGGTTAAAACCACTGACTAAGAGGGCAACCTTCAGAAAGGCTCAGGAAATCCAGGACAAATTGGCCTTCCTTTTAAATATGATCATGAATGTGCAGTAGGAGTTAGCCATCTTTGTGGCATCATGCAACAGCAAACAGAAACACAAATTAATTAAGCATATATTTATTAGGTTATTGGCTCTATGCTAGAGGCTACCCTGAGTATAGAACAACCAAGCACGGAGAAACTACACTCAGAATAGAGCACTGACCAGACTAAACAAAAATGTCCTATTATACTAAATTCAATGAGGTATAACCATATCACAGAGTATAATAAAAAACAAAGAACTGCTTGGGACAGTATTCAGTTACGTCAAAAATACCTATGAGAGTGTAGCTCTGGAAAATAGATGGATTGAACATTGTTTGTTTTTGCCTGCCCAGTATTTATTCCATTTTGTTGGTGACATCCTTAGCTATGAGTAATGGCCCAGCCTCTGTGCCATTGACTTGAGAAGGAAGTTGTCACTGAGGGAGGGAATGTATGTGAGAAGCCACCAAGAAGGTGGTTGAGACTATTATACCATTCTAGACTACACAGTGAATATGATCCCAAGGTTATGCAAAACCCAACTTGAGCAGAACCCAACTAAACCAGTTCTCTGAACACATTATTCTAGTGAGACCTCTTTGATCTTTAAATCTCTTACTCAGGAACTCATATCTTGAGTGGAATGTTCCATAGCCAAAAAATGACTGGAGCTAAGTTGTCCCAATGGAAACACTGGAAGAGGCAGTTCTGCTGCCTACTCTTGATAGCTAGTCCCTAGTTTCTCCATGCATGGTTGTCCAAACTGGCATTTGAATCTTTGAGGCATGTTAATATCTTCCCAATAGATTTTTCTTCTGTTTGGCTGCATCATATTTGTTAAAGTTCCTTGAATTTTAAAAGTGTAAGCAATGGTCAAGAATATGTATGAGGGGCTGGTGGGGAATGTGCACTGGTGGAGGGATGGGTGTTTGATCATTGTGTGATTGTAACCCAAACATGAAAGCTTGTAACTATCTCACAGTGATAAGTTTTTTTTAGAAAAAAAAAACTTTTTAAAGTTTTTTAAAAGTTTAAAAGTTAAAAAAAAACTTTTTAAAAAGAATATGTTATGAGGGGCTGGAGCGATAGCACAGCGGGTAGGGCATTTGACTTGCATGCGGCTGAACCGGGTTGATTCCCAGCATCCCATATGGTCCCCTAAGTACTGCCAGGGGTAATTCCTGAGTGTAGAGCCAGGAGTGACCCCTGTGCATCACTGAGTGTGACCCAAAAAGCAAAACAAAACAAAGTTGAGCAAATCTAGTTTATGATCACATACAAGTGTTTTTCAAATATTTGGAGCTCTGGCTCAGAAATTAAGAAGACAGAGATAATTAGATTTAAGTTAATCAAAGATTCTATATGCAACTTTACCAAATTATCTGCCCCATAGCTAATGAGATGAAGAAAGCTTGCATGTGTTGAAGTAAGCCAGCACAAGAGAGCAGGGTCGACTCTGAGAGTATTTTCACTCTATTGAAGAGCTATTTGCAGAGTGCATCTTGCATGCTGAGCTTTGCACTGTGCTGTAAAGAGTTCAAAAGAAGACCTAAGGTATGGTCTTATTCCTTAAGGCAATTTTCACTGTTATTGGCAGACAAGATGAACAAGCACATGAAGTAAAGTACAAATCAAACCATATATAGGATCAAGGACCAAGGTATGTGCTATGATCAACAAAGCATACTGGGCATGGAGTTGGAAGTGATCCAGTAGGATGTTTGGCTCTGTGCCATGAGCCCAGTCTTGCAGCTTAAGGCTCAGGTAAACATAAAAAAAATCTTAGAAAGAGATCAGGACAGGAACAATTTTTTAAATTGTTGTTTTATATATATGTATATATGTATGTATATTATTCTAACTTCTGGTTTTGCTTTTAAAATAAAATCCAATAGCAGAGTATATGTTCCCACAGGACAAGATGCTAGAACACCTGCCTTGTAATTTGCCATAGTTTCCACCACTCCTGAGATCTCCCTGAATAAGTCAGAGGTTGGTTGCCTTAACTATTTGTACTGAGCCCACCTTGAGTTTCTTTTTTCCCACTTTAGTTCTAGTCCGCTATAGACACATAAATTTGATACCCCTGAGTGTCAGATACTGTTCTAGAATGGAAATCAGCAGGGTGCATTCATTGTGAGAGACAGGTATAAGGTCAGAAAATAACAGGGGATTAGGGCATGAAAAGTAAGACCAGTCTAGCTTGTAAGAATAAACAGCACAGATGTTGTGAGGGAGCCATATTGTAGCGATTCTCCATGACAAAAGTGTGACAAGAATTGTCAAGGATAAGACTCATATCCTCAGTAGATCTAACTCATCCAGAATCCACTTTGAAGTTAACTCAATCTATGGTTAACAGAGGTTGACTCAATCTATGGTTACCCCCGACCATAGCAATTGAGAAAATTGCTTAAATTTTTGAGTGTTCTCCAACTACTATAAAATGGCCATGGAAATAATTCTCACGGTATACCAAGATGAATACACATACACACACAAGTGTGACAGTACTTTGCACGGAACCTAGTTCCTAATACTACTTGTCTTCATTTTTTGACATTGGCATCATTGGTAATATAGAATAATCTAGAAAAGCTTTTCTCAAACGGGGGCCATTTGGCCCCATTGTCCCCCAGATTATTCCAAGGATGTCACAGGTAAAAATCATATAAAAGGGGACCATGACAAAAAACTAGAAGACCAACCAGTAGAACAGGCGGGCCACAAGAAACAAGTTTAGAAATGTGTTACGGCTGGAAAAAGATTGAGAAACACTATTTTAGAACACTGATTAATTACTATGGCAGTGGGATTTGCCTCTTAACCTCTGCTCTGGTACATGGGGCAGTGTTTGGATAAACTTGGAGTTTTCATATTTGGTTGTAGAAGAGCACAAGGAGAAATACTACTGGCATCTGTGATGATAGAGACCAAGGATATAACAAAACCCTATACAATAGCATTGTCTCCACAATCAATGATTTTCCTGCCACAAACATGAAAATAGGGAATTGAGAAGGCAGATATGGAAACATGGTTATCAAGGACTAGATTCCCAGAATGCCCCTGCAGATGTGTTAGTTGATCACAGATCTACTAGCTTCTTATATGAATCACAAGCCTCTTGCTCCCAAGACTATTTTAGCCCATTGGAAGTAGGTCCAACAACTCATGTTCTAGCAACTTCTTCGTATGGATTCATAAGTTCCATGCTAAAAACAGCCTGTTTTCATGCGCTGCTATTGTCCCCCCTGAGGCAGTTTTTTGGATTTGGGAGAGATCGCTTTCAGCAGTCAGATTTGGCTTGGTGAATACATAAATCCTGCCAGGACAAGAGGAGTAGACAAGCCAGCAAGAGCCTGACCTCGTCCGCATCTGAGCAGTAGCCTCATGTACTGCACCTTTAAAGTTCCAGGGAGCCTTGCACCTCCCCAGCAGTGCTTTTTATTCACACGGAATCTCCCTGACAGAGATACTCCAACGCTTTTATGTTCTCACCAGCTGCCAAACAGCACTGGAAGGAGGCGTTCTTTGGAAACAGAAAATTTTATTTCTGCCATCATCATTTGAACCAGAGATATGATCATTCTAAGCAAAAAGAAATCGCATAATCGCTGGAGAGAAAAAGGCTAAGAAATTGCAGATTAGGCCTCTCTAGGGAGAAACCAACCATTCCATGGCCACTTTTTTCAGAGCACTGGGGAGCATGAGTATTTGAGCTCACTCATCTCAAAGAAAACACACACACAGAGTATGGGATTATTGATTTATGTATGTTTTATAAGAGCTTTTGTAACTTTTACTTAAAGCTTGTGAAATTGGTTGGCTACTAGAAGCTCATTTTTAAGATTGTGATAGCTCAGCATATCAGATACACCCAGGATTTCTTCCAAAGTTCAAAAATATATAGCACGTGTAAGTTATTTCCAAATGTGATAAGTATTTTGAATATACTAAGTTGAAGAGTTAACAAAATTGGGGTAATGTAGCATTTTCTAGACACATAGATGTTTATTTCTCTTTTTACACTTTCTCTGTATTTTGAAGCCACAATATATTTTCTAGGTGAAAATATATTTACACATCTCTGAAAATCTTGTGGGTCCTTGGTTCTCTGCCTGTAACAGCCCTGGCAGTGAAGGGACTTTTACGTGTCTACTGAGGTCCATGGTTATGTGCAATTAGGCACAGAATCAGATAGAAGCAATTTTACTGCAGTGGGAGAGGGAGAGTCTTGAACATTTGTAAGGGTAAATAGTAAAGCCAGAGCTTTTATTGGCTTCAGAGGAGTGACAGAGCATTAAACGACCTTTTAGGTATGAGAGAGGCTTAATAGGGTCTTCTGTGTATCCTAGCTTGGTAAAGCCTCCAATTCTGAATTCATTTTCTGCAATAAAACTGAGTACTTTACCTCATACCCTGAGCACTATAAAAAACACCAATATAATTCCATCTACTACCATTACTAACACCATAATTGTGCTTGCTTTATTTTTTTCATGCTTCCAAGGTCCTTTTTCACATATTTTGTCCAGAAATAATTTATTCATCCACTCATCCATTCGTTAATTCACTCACCAAATTATTATCATAGTTTTTGTAAGTGAGACAAAAATAGTGAGTAATAAAGACTGGTTACAGGTTATGCAGAGCTTATAAATCAATTTTAATCAAATAAACAAACAAATGAAAAGTTACAACCAAATAAAGACATTGCAAAATAAGGAAATTACAGATCAATGCACTAAAAATATAGTATGACTGGCTGAGGCTTAGTACAGCAATGCAAGGCTTATTTATCAAATTCATTATGTAATGTTTAAATAAAATATATGATCATTTTTAATAAAGGAAAAATCATTTAACAAAACTTATATCCATTTATAATTAAAATATTTTGAAAACTAGAACTAGGAAATTTTATAGAGAATATTTAATGTACTGCTGAAGGCTGGGGGGATAGCCTAACTACTAGAGAGCATGCTCTTCGTACAAGAGTTATGGGACTGATCCCCAATATCACAGTGTTCCCTGAACAGAGAAAGGTGATAACCCCCCAAAAATACATTGCCAAACAATATATTTATTGGTGAATGTCCAAGTAATCTTCCCCTAATATTGAAGACAATCCAAGGAATGTCCACTTGTATCACTGTTCAGATTTCTAGTCAATGCAAGAAAGCAGGGAAATAAAATTAAAACTAAATATTTGGAAAGGAAGAAGTCACTGCCATGGAAGTGACTAATCTTATATGTGTGGGATCTCTGAAAAATTCTAAAAGGTCTAATAAGTGAATTTACTAGTGTTATGTGCTACAAATCAAAATAAAAAATAAAATATCACTTCAAACCATAAAGAATTTAGGATGATATAAACGTGTAAAGTACTTCAATTATAAAGTATAAAACATATAAAATAGGAATGAGAGAATGAAATAAGTATAAAATATATCATGTTCTGGATTGGGATTCTTAGTATTGTTAGGGTGTCAGTTCTCCCTTGATTGATCTAGAAAGTCTTTATGTCCTAATTAAAACCTTAGTTTACATTTTATTTTCAGGAAATTAGTAAGCTGATTCTAAAATTCACTTGGGAATTCAAGTAATGTAGATATTATATTGCTAAAATTATATTTAATGTATAAGTAATACTTATAAAAGAAAAATTAGACAAATTACCCCATTACTTAGTATTGAGTGATAGTAAGTAAAATAGTAAAATACACACTATGGAAGTACTGGAATCTGAAAATAGATTCATATGTCACACACACATATACAGAGTTCACAAGGATGCCATAGTATTTTAAGGAGAAAAGAAAATCCTTCCAAATAAATAGTGCTAAATAAATCTAGATAAAATGGATGGGTTGAAACTATCCCTAACTTATACCATACACATATACAAATTGAGATAGTATCATTTTATAAAAACTATAAAGCTTTTAGTAGAGAACATAAGGAAATATTTCACAACCTCATTAAGCAAAAATTTGCTAGGTAGAGTATAAAAGACACAGAACAAAAGAGAAAGAATAATAAACAGATTTGAAATATTTTATCAAAAGATACCATAAGGAAAATAAAAATGTAAACCATGCATTAAAACAAAGTTTTCACAATTCCTATTTCTAACAAAGTATTTGTATTCTGACTATGTAAGAAACTCGTAAGAGATTCAGTAACAGATTATAAAGTGGCAAACTCTTGAACAGATACAAAAAAAGCTATAGAAATAATAAGCAAGGACATGATAATGTTTATAATAGTTATCAGGAAAATTACAAATCAAAACCAAATTCATTGCTCTACAAACACACTAGAAAAACTAGTATTAGAAGACTGAAGATGCAATACCACTTCTGGGACTATATCCCGAGAATGCAAAAAAGCACAGTAGAAATGACATCTGTACCTATATGCTCATTGCAGCACTATTTACAATAACCAAAATCTGGAAACAACTCAAGTGCCATAGAAAAGGTGAATGGTTAAAGAAACTTTGGTACATCTACACAATGGAATACTATACAGCTGTTAGGAGAGATGAAGTCATGAAATTTGCTTATAAATGGATAGACATGGAAGTATCATGCTATGTAAAATGAGTCAGAAATAGAGGGACAGACATAGAAGGACTGCACTCATTTGTGTAGTATAGAATAACATCACATGAGGATGACACCAAAGGACAGTAGATACAAGGGCCAGAAAGACTGCTCCATAGCTGGAAGTCTGCCTCATGAGCGGAGGGTAGAAGGCAGCTGAAATAGAGAAGGGATCACTAAGAAAATGATTGGAGGAATCGGTCAGGATGGGAGATGTGTGCTGAAAGTAGATAATGGACCAAACATGATGACCTCTCAGTATCTGTATTGCAAGCCATAATGCCCTAAAGTAGAGAGTATAAGGAATATTGTCTGCCATGGAGGCAGGGGGAAGGTGGGAAAAAAAAGGGGGGGATATTCCGGGGATATTGGTGGTGGGGAATATGCACTGGTGGGGGGATGGGTGTTTGATCATTGTGTGATTGTAACCCAAACATGAAAGCTTGTAACTATCTCATGGTGATTCGATGAAATTAAAAAAAAAATAAAAGACTGACAATGGCAAAAATTGGCAAAGATATGAACTAACTGGAACAAGGATGCATGGTGGATGTATAAAATTATAATATCAATCCTGGAAGCTGGTTACTCTCAGGACCTGCTACTTGGTCATTTTTTTAAAAAATTTTATTGAATCACTGTGAGATAATTACAAGCTTTCATGTTTGGGAGCTTGGTCACACTATGGGGAATTAAGAAAACTGGGAAACGTCGAATGCAGCATAATCATGAAAGCAACACTTCCTTGGCTGAATTTACGAAGTCTCAAGGGAGGGGAGTCAATCACACCAGGGATGAATGCAGAAGTTAGGGATCTTGGGGAGGTCAATCACTACAGCCAGTAGAGCTAGAAGTCGATGCTGATAAGGACCATGTGCTAGACATGAGTCCGGCCTCTTTACACAGGACAATCTTACTTGACTCCTCCATACGGTAAGCTGGGGAAACTAAGCTCCAAGAGACTAGATCAGTTGTCCACATCCCCACAGCTATAGGGACAAATAGGTAAAGTGCATGTATGAGTTTAATACTAGGAACTTCCCACCCTGCTCCCAAGCCCCCACCTCCCCACAGAAAACATCATAGTTCTCATAGAAAATTTGCACGAGCAGGCACCAGTAACGTCTCCATTGTGAGAATTGTTGTTACTGTTCTTGGCATATAGAATACGCCACAGGTAGCTTGCCAGACACTGCCGTGCACGGCGGATACTCTCAGTACCTTGCCTGGCTCTCCAAGAAGGATGGAGGAATCAAACCTGGGTCGGCTACGTGCCAGGCAAATGCTCTACCCGCTGTGCTACAAGTCCAAAGTTCAAAGTCAAAACTTCCATGGATTTATATGACTCCAGTGACTAAATTGTGTGCTTTTGTTTCTGGGGAATATTGTTCAAGACACCAGTAGATGCCTTAAATTTTAACTAGTATAGAACCATAGATACATATGTACTGACACATGTATGGTCTGTTAAATATATAAAGTTATGTGCATCCATGTGTGCTTACATCTATATATGATATATGCATACATGCATGATTGTATATGAATACTTTTTTCTAACATCATACATATGATGATTTAATTTATAAATTTAGTGAAATAAAATATTGTCAACAATAATAGAATACAATAAATTTTGTAACAGTATATTGTAATAAAAGTTATATCAATGTGTCCTCTTTCTAAAATTTTTTATTATCTATACTAGTTTCAGACTATGACTCTGGGTAATAGAAAGCCATGGGAAATGGGGAACAACTGCATATCACTTAACTTTATTTTGTTCTTTGGAGAGACTCTAGAGCTAAGCAAACTGACCCAGAAAGAGAATTCAGCCTCCGTAATACCCCCCCAGTGGGGTGGTGGTTGAGCCAACCCAACAGTGCCTGGTCTTATCTCCCTGCCTGTATCTTGTCTCCAAATGCCCCAACTTACACCATATTTCCTACAAAGAGACAACTATTCTTAAATATAGATCTCCAAAAACCATTACCCTCCCTGAAGAAGGCTCTAGACTTTCACTCCAGGGAACCATTTTAAAAGAGAATTCAATTCTAAACTTATAAAAGTCCTCATTATCTGTTAAGGTTGGCAGTTGGGGACTCTGAAATAGCTGAAATCTTTATAAACTACTCTTGGCAAGCATCTGCGTTAGCCTGGTAGACAGAAAGAAAACCATCTGCATAATGTTGAGATGATGTTTCAGCACCTATATCGCCCACCACATTGTCAGAAGACATTCTAAGTGCCTGTGAAGTGCTGGGATTGGTTTACACACACCCACACTCTGCCTGGGAGTCCTGTTTCCCTCTAATGGAGAAAACACAACTGAAAACAAAGTACCTCTCAGACTTCTATATTTTCCCATTTGTCATAGGGAGAGAACATTGGGATAATGAATAGAATTTTCGTTTCTATTCTTGGATTTCCAAAGCTCTCTCAGTGCTCTCCTGGGTGGGGAGGAATCACTTGTCACTTGTCATCCCATTGATCTTTGATTTGCTTGAATTGGCGCCAGTAACATCTCCATCTGTCCCTGTCGGGTGCTAGTGTAGCCCAATGATATCTGCTTGCTCCAGGAACAGGAAGAGCCTCAAACTGTTCATTCAGGATTTTGACAAAGTCTGACCATCTCGTTAGTGGGCAGCTACGCAGTCTTTTGATGTCCTGTGGAATCCAGTCGGTAATAGCTCCAGTCTAGCGGTCATCTCTGAATCACATTATATGTCCAGCCCATTTGATTTGACGCCTTGGTAAACGAGAGAGCGTCCCTGATTCTTGACCGTCAATGGAGGTCAGAACTCTGGATTCCTTCTCTCACTTAAGTGAAACGTGATACTCCAAGCATAGCTCTTTCAAATCCTCTTTGGGATACCCAAACAGCATTCTCAACCTTTTTTCGTAGGGCCCAAGTCTCTGGGGTGTATGTTAGTGCAGGAAGAATGGTGGCGTCAACAAGATGTGCCTGGGGCTGGAGGTTCTTCATCCTCTTAACCACTTCTTCTATGCCCTTGAAGGCATTCCACGCTGCTCTCTTCCTCCTACACAGTTCTGGCGCCAAGTTGTTCCTCATGTTGAGTTCTCGACCCAAGTACACATATCTGCTGCATTTGGACATGTTCGTTCCATTGAGAGCAAATAGAACATTAGGGACTAGTTCATTTTTCATGAACATTGTTTTGCTGGGATTCAGTTGCAGTGAGACCTTTCCACACTCGTGGTTGAAGTCAGCCAGCATTTGTGCCGCTTGGCTAATGTTTGGTGTTATTAGAACAATGTCATCAGCGAAGCGGAGGTGGTGTAGTTGCCAACTGTCTATCTTCACTCCCATTCCTTCCCATTCCAGTCTTCACATGATGTACTTGAGGGTGGCACTGAAGAGTTTCAGTGAAATGGTATCACCCTGCCAAACCCCTCTCTGTATGTCAATGATCACTTCCTTGTAGAATGGTGAGATCCTGATGGTGAATCCATAATACAGCTCATGGAGGATCTTGATGTACTGAGTTTGAATGCTTTGTTTGGCTAGGGCTTTGAAGACCACTTCAGTCTCAACAGAATCAAAGGCCTTCTTTAAATCGATGATCATTAGACAGGGTGGCATCTTGAACTTTCATGAAACTTCAATGAGCTTGGTCATTGTGTGGATATGGTCGATCATGCTGATTCTTTTTCGGAATCCAGCTTGCTCACATGGTTGTCCTTCATCTAGTGTTCTGCCTATCCTATTCAGGCTGACTCAAATGAACAACTTGTAGATGACGGACAACAGGCAGATTGGGCAATAGTCGCCCATGTCGTGGATGTCTCCCTTCTTGTACAACAGAACAGTCCTGCTGGTTTTTCATTGGGACAGAACCTTGCATTCAGAAAGGTAGCGTGTCAAGTGCCAAGACAGTGTATTGGTGAGTACTGGTGGCAGATTCTTCAGGTGTTCGGGTCTGACCTTGTCTGGACCAGGTGCTGTATGCACTTTTATCAATGAAATGGCGTGTTGGATTTCGGGAGTGAGGACGTTGGGAACCACATATCCATCCTGGGGAATTTGGTAACTGGGCAGATGGACGTGGCTGTCAAAGAGATCTTAGTAGAAGTTGTGAATAATTCTCTCCATTGCCTTTCTGGAAGATGTGATAGACCCATCAGGGCTTCAGAGGGCAGTCATCTTGGTCTTGTAGTTGGCAAAGGATAGGCAAGCGTTGCAAATACTTTTCCCAGCTTCTGCCACATCAGTCAACACTGCTGCTCTTCTCTCTTTGAGGTCTTCCTTTATTGCTTCTCTGCATAGCTTTTCGAGCTTGGATGTTAGCTTGTGGTTGCATGAGGCTCCTGCCAAACCACGTTGGTGAGTGAGCTCGAGAGTTTCCAAAGACAGGCATCTGTTTGTGGCTTTTCCACTTTCGGTATTCTTCGTGCAGTCATGGAGGTGCCGAACCAGTCGATCGTATTCCTCATTGGTGTTGTCAACAACAGCATCTTCCCACTTTGCCACAATAGTGCCAAAGTTGGTGCTCATTCTGGGAGTTTTCTTCTTAAACTTAAACTTTGCAGACCTTTCTCCCTGCTCTGTGAAGTATAGGATATAATGTATCAAAAGATGTCTTCATTGGAGGCTTCATAATTCCATTTCTCTAAGAGGATTAGCAATCTTTGGCCAGCTGGTCATATACTGTCAGCTTCATTTTTTAGGGACCCTTAAGTTGAGATTGATTTTTACATTTTCAAAGGGTCATAAAAAGAAACCCCAAGAGAAATAGGGCACAAGAACCATTTGTGGCATCAGAAACAAAGATATTCACTGGTTCTTTACAGGAAAATGTCACTGCTCCCTATTTTATGAACTCCTATGGGAACCACTGACTTTAAAAAGGAGGATTGGCCCACGGTTGGAAGCCTGCCTCAAGTCTTGGGGGAGAAGGCAATTTGGATAGAGAAGGGACCACTATGACAAAGATAGCTGGAAATGATCACTCTGGATAAGAACCGTGTGCTGACAATAGGTAAAGGAACAAGCATGATAACTTCTCAGAATCTGTATTGCAAACCATAACGCCCAAAAGAGGGGGGGAGGTGGCAGTGAAAATGCCTGACATAGAGGCAAGTGGAGGGTGGGTGTCAGGAGGGAAACTGGGGACATTGATGCTGAGAAATGTACACTGGTGGAGGACTGGGTGTTGGAATACTGAGTGACTGAAACCTGACCATGAACAGCTTTGCATCTCTATCTTGTGGTGATTCAATTTAAAAAGAAAGAAGAAGAAGGAATAGGGCTTTAAACTCATTTAATTCATGTATATCAGCACTGTTGTTTATTTAGGAGCAAATGCTTGATTTTTATTTTAAGCACCATGGTCTGCAAAATTGTTATTGGTTTGATTTAATACACAAAAATCCAAGCACCACCCCACCCAGGGTCTCCACTTCCTTCACTATTGTCCCAGTGTCAAACCCCTCCCCGCCCCATTTCTTCCTGTGGTGAGTGCCCTAACGAGAACTACTTCTCAGTTTCTACTGAGTTTTTACATTTGTTATGTCCCTACCATGTTTATTTCTATCCAACCTATGAGATATCCTTCTGGGTCTGAGGTCTAGCAGTTCTCAGGAATCGTGCATTGAGGGGGTTAAGCCCAGGGTCTTGCAGATAAAAGGCATGTTATCTTTTGGTTGAACATATCTCAAACCCAAACGTATGCTTTATGGAGAACCTTCATTTATGACAAATTTGAATCTCAGAGAGAGGGATCTAGTATGCAACAGTCCCATGCTTGCTTTCCTTCAGAATTCTTTTCTTATGCAGTACAGTTCAGGAATGGCTCTCTCTTAAGACCCTCTTTACTAGTGTAGTATTTATGGTACTGAGTTGAGCTGGAGAAGACCCTGTCTTGGGTACTGTCCTGGGTACTGACCCTGTCTTAGGTACCAAGAGTCTCATAGGTCCTTTGGTCTCTTGGCACTTCAGAGCCAGAGAGCATGGCCTTCATTCCCTCCCATGCTAAACGTGTATCATCCTCATAGCTGCCTCTTCAGCTCCCTAAGACTCATGCAAGATTGTGTTTGAGCACAGGGAAAAGCAAGAGAAAACACAGTACAAATGCTGACTGCTGCTATTCATTGCCAAATTGTGAATGGTGATGCCTGATGCCAACTTAATAGAACTATTTAGCATAATCATGTATGGGGAAAGGATTCATAATGAGGAAATATTACATTTACCTAGAAAAATGACTATTGTTCTAAGAAATGTGGCTTGTTCATAGGACACAGATCATGCACTAGGGGTGTGGTCATACCTACCTCAAACTTGGGGAGTTAAACCCAAATGTCCCCAGTTTTGGGGAGGGCAAATGTGGAGATCCAGGTGTCAGCAGAGACTTTCCCACTGAAGCCATAGGGAAGCCTCCTTTCCTTCTCTCTTCCAGTTTCCTATGCTTCCACGTGCTCCCTGGATTATGGCAGTGCCAACTCCTTTGTTTCCTCTTCCATCCCTTTGTCCATCCTATCCCCTCCTCTTAGAAGAACACCAGTCATACCAGGTCAAAGGCTCACATGACTACAATGTGACTTCCCCTTTATCAGTCACATCTATAGTGATACTTCTGCCAAGTTAGGTCACAGACTCAGCCTTACCTTCTTCAACGGTGGGTCCCAACACCCATATTCGATCACGTAATTAAATGTGTGGGGGAGGAGAGGGGTGGGGAGGTGAGGCAAATTTGGCAACACTGAAATGTTTCTGAACTCACAAAGACCATGAATGAATTCAAGGGTCAGAGAGATAGTACAGGGTTTCAGACACTTTCTTGCATGCAGCCAATCCCACCCTCAAGAAATACCCCATCCCCTAAATAAAACCAGAACTTAAAATCAACAACTTGTGAATATGGAGGTGTTTCTGGCAACTTGCAATCATACTGTGTTTTTTGAGCAATAAGGAGTCCTCAGTAGAAAATGTTTAAGAACCCCTAGTTTAAGGTCCTGGGGTAATCCCAGGCTTTAATATATTTGTCGACAGTGAAAGAGTTAAAGTCATTTCAACAAAACAGTACAGTTTTACAAATGGAGCTCTATTGATATTTGGAGCAATATTATTTATTGTTGAGGTGCTTGGAAACATCCTCAACATCTCTCACTATTTGACATAAACATTATCAGAGTAAAAGCATCTTCTATTAATAGTAATACAAAACATCTGGTATTACCACACACTTCTTTAAAAGCTAAGTTGCCCTTGATGGTAAACTTTTAGGTTAAAAATATAATAATTTGTAGATCAATTCAAAACATAAAGATTTTTTTAGTGAGACTCCAGAAGTGGCTAGTACAGCAATTTGGTTGTAAATATAGATATTCTTCTTATGGACCATTGCTAATAAGAATAACAAAATATTTTGCAGTGGTTAATGAAAACTTTTGCAGAAATGAATTTTTCCTACCTGGAGGCCACAGTTATTATTGTTCGTTCATAAGCGAGTCATAGCTTAAAATGTAAATTGCTTGGAAATAAACCAAATTTGGTGACATAATAATAAAAAGGAAAATCGATTTCCCCAGAAATACACATCTGTTCATTAAAGCTGTCCTCTAGCCCATTGCAGCTGTTCCCCTTTAAAATCTAAGCATTGAAACATGATACTTTACAGTGGAAAATTAGTAGAGAACATAGTCAAGAATCTTGGGAAAGGATTTGACAATTAAGTGTTATTGTTGATTTGGTATATGACTCATAATGAGTCCTCTGGATGCACTCTGAAAAGCTGTCAGTGAATACCACTGAAGTTGTTGACCATTCTAAGTCATGGGCTCAAATCTTGCTAGGATAGTGTTGGTTGTGGGAAGTTCCTGGACAACTAAATGATGTATTCTTGCTCCATATAGATTTTTCATGGTTGCCTTGGAAGGGATCCACTTACCAGTCACATGCCACTTCACTCTGGGTCACGGGTATGGAATCTAGGCTAAATCAATAAATGTCAATATCACAGCCCTTTAATGTTCCTGGCTTCCATGTAAACAATCCAAAACTGAGACTTGTACTGCTTTAGTGTTAAAACAGTTGTAAGCAGTGTGTCATGTAATAGGGGAGGGGTTAAGAAAAACTCCTGACCTTACATTTCATGCCTTTTTCCTGTGTTCCTTGCATCCAGAGATATTGATGGATCTTCTATGGAAAATGGTATGGTGATTACTTTTTTAAAAAAATTAATTAATTTTAAATTTTTATTTATTTTTTGAGTCACGATGAGATACAGAGTTACAAATTTGTTCCTGATTGTTTTTTTTTTGTATAATATCCTAACATCCGTCCCTTCACCAATGTACATTTCCAGTTCCCGCCACCAATGTCCCCAGTTTTCCTGCCAGGTATGGTAATTTCTTTAAAATCTAAAAGCAGCAAAACATAGGATCTAGAAATAGAAATATAATGGTATTTATCTAAATTTACCTAAACACCTATGTATTTACCTAAAAAAAATCAAACATGGGATTGAAAAGTTTGGGGGACTGGAGCTATGGTACAGTGGGTAGGGCATTTGCCTTGCACGAGACCAATCAGTTTCAATCCCCAGCATCCTATATGGTTCCCCAAACCCTGCCAGGAGTAATTCATGAGTGCAGAGCTAGGATTAATCCCTGTGCTTTGACAAATATGACCCAAAATAAAAAGACAAAAAAGGGAAAATTTTTATGCACCCCATGTTCACCAAAACACTATACACCATAACCTGGGAATTTTCTTCTAATGCCCACCAACAGATGAATCGATAAGCTGTGGTTGATAAACTAAACAGAATTCTACTCAGCTAATAAAAGGAATAAAACCTTGCCTCTTATGATTACATGGATGGAACTTGATTATACTAACCAAAATAAATCAGAAATAGAAAGAATATTTATGAGGTATATCCTCTCATAGATGGAATAAAATCACCAAAACAAAAGCAAAGAAATCAAAGACTGAAAAGAGAATGGTTATTTCCATAGGGACAGGGTGAGATGGGTGATGAAAGGTCAGAGGGCAGGGGGCTGCCACTAGCACTTTGATGGTCTGAGTGACAAGGTTCATCAATATACTGAGGTGTGTTGCTGTACACCTAAAATTTATTGATGTAATAATGGGAACCAATGGCAAATCGACATTTTTAAAGAGAAAGCTGGGGAAGCAAAATCTTGAAGATTAGATCACAGATCCTCTTCTAACTTCAATCTCATTTGCAATAGTGGGGTTCTACAACCAGATCAACTCTGAAAACCTGACTTTCCAGGTTTTAGTAGGCATCTCAACATTGTCTGATATGCAAATATAGGGACGCTCAGAACATGTTTACTGGCAGTTATGAGGGTTTTGTGGAAAGAGGGAGGACAGGAGGCAAAGGTAAAGGGGATGTCTTCTCAGCCACCACAGTGCACCTCTGCATGGCACTGGAAAGCAGTATTGTCTTGGAAAACAGCAGCAACCCCAGTGTGAATCTTTGTGTTTATAGATGAATCCTGAGAACCAGCGTTTAATCTGAGCATAGTTCCACAGAAAATAGCTCTTTTCTGAGAAACACATGTTCATATTTTGTTATGTGTTTGTATGTGATCGATTAGACCTTCCCAAGATGTGGTCATGAGTCTCTGATGGCCTTGCCAACCACAGAATCTATTATCATAATGTATGACATAACTGGCCAGGTTTATTGATTAACTTAAAAATAGAATAAGTTACCCTGCAGCAAATGGCTGAATATATGTAGGTGAGTCAATACTGTATTGGTCATTATAAGACTATGTAGGTATTTCTTTTGTTTTTGAGTCATGCAAATATAGCTTCACTCCTGGGTTTGCACTCAGGTATCATTTCTGATGGGGCTTAGGAGACCATATAAGGTGCTAGGGATTTACACCGGCTTGGTCACATGCTAGGCCAGTGCCCTACCCACTGTCGTACTACTTTGCATCTCCATCTCCCACTCACACCATCAAGATGTATTTAGTTTCTGTCTTAAATTCCAGATGCAAAGCTTTCAAAATCCATGGAACTTCCTAAGTATTGAAAGATGTTATATATGTGCAGTGACCTTTGGTAACACCTAAGGAAGAGGGATGATTGCCTGGAGAACCAAACATGTGACCTGAGAGCTGGAATTGGAAACATAATTCTAAATGCAAAACAAGAAATCCTCCATCGAACCACTTCATCTATTTTGTGCAAGTGGTGGCAAAGCTGCCGTGCTGCAGTCTAGGTGGCAGAAACGCCAGCAATGTATTGTTCCTTCTTTAATTTCCTCACTCAACACCGGGTCATTAACTTTACACTATCCCAGTTCTTTCATGATCGTATTTACCTTAAAGCATGTGCATGAGTCTCGCGTGTAAAGATGCAGCCTTCACAACGGGAGAGGTGTTGAGAAAAGAAGGGAAGAAGAAGTGGGGAGCATTCAGGCAGTGATAGTCTGCCCTTTTAGGATTAGATTGTTGGACAGACATATCACACAGGAGAAACACTAGAGCAAGGACAGAAAGAAATTACTCTGGACACAGCCCTGGAGCCAGTTCCATCATCACTCTAAAACATCAGTACTGGGGCTGGAGCAATAGCACAGTGACTAGGGTGTTTGCCTTGCACCTGGCTGACCCATGTTCAAGTCCCAGTATCCCATATGGTCCCCCAACTACCGTCAGGAGTAATTCCTGAGTACAGAGCCAGGAGTAACCCCTGTGTTTTGCTGGGTGGCCCAAAAAAGCAAATAGATAGATAGATAGATAGATAGATAGATAGATAGATAGATAGATAGATAGATAGATAGATAGATAGATAGATAGTCAAAGCAACCCTGACCTGGAGCTACTGATTCTGCAAAGGATTTAAATCAGAATCAAGCCCTTGTTGCAATTTGTCTCTTCATGATGGGGTATGATCCAAGTCAGTCATGTAACAATTCAGGAAATTCCTATCCAAAGTATTATTTGTCTTTGAGGCGCATTAGCAATCTCCCAATCTTTGCACATGTACCGGAGACTTTTACCCCTCAGTCAAAGCCCATGCTATGTGATCATTCATGAGGTTCACAAAAGTAAACAAACAAAACAAGACGATACACTCCACCCCAAGGAGAAAGGATGGAGCAGAAAGACATAAACCATATTCAATATGCAACCTAGAATAACTGGTTGGAAGACTTCTCCAGTGACTGTTTCTTCACTCCCAGGAACCAAGAAGACCAGAACATGGGGTTGAGGAGAGGTAGTAGAGAGCACGCCTCAAAGCAGGTGGAGGGCGGCTGAACTATTGCTGGGTCTGTGGCATGTGGGATGGACCAGTCACCCAGCTCCTGAGCATCCAGGGTCCTTGTTCCAGGCCTCATCATCCTTTCCCACCTGCCCACCCTTGAAGGCTAAGTGAACTGCAGTCTCAGAGAGGGTGGGGGCTTGGCTATGTTATGGAGTAGGTGGCAGCCTGGTGGCGAAGTCAGGGTGTATGTGGAAGGATTGAGGACACCTCTAGTAGTGAACCCAGGACCTATATATTATCGGTGTCCTTTTACCTATAGACAAACCCTTGACTGCATGTGACCTTCAGTCCCCAAAGTTTCTTTTGGAAGACTTGACATATACTCTTCAGTGAAACATTACAGTGGCTGTAGAGAGTGGGTGGCAAGCCTGCATTTCTACCATACTACAAATCTCTCTCCTTATGGGAATAAATTCTAACGCCCCCATGGGGTGCCTAAGATCACAAGCAAAACCAAAACTCTTTTTCTACTATTTTTATCCTTACTGCACACATCTATAGTAAAGTATAATTTTTTAATTAAGCACAACAAAAAGTGAACAATCATCATAAAATAGAACAATGCTAGCAATATATTTTAATCAGAGTTACATGAGTGCAGTCTCTTTCAAATTATCTAATCATACAAATTACATTTGGACCGTGGGTGAAGGTAGCCCTGGAAAGGGAAACAGTGGGCGAGAAGACGCTACCGTATTTCTCAGTCTTGCACTTCACAGAATCCCTGCAGGTTGATTGCAGTACTGGGTTGCACCCTTGGAGCCACAGCTTTAGTAGATCTGGGGTGGCGGGGAGTCAAATCATTTGCCTTTCTAAGGACTTCCCAGATGATGCTGAGTTCCTCAGAGCCCCTAGTGAGAGTATCTGCCCATCTCAACTCTTGCAGAACAGGTGAAAAACTTCCCTGGTGTTTGAGTATTTCACAGGGATATTGAGATTTAGCTGCATGTTTTTCCAAAATTATCTCCTATAATAGCAAGTACATTTGTACAGACCCAGGATCATACTGCCACCCTGGGAGCTGAAACAGAGTGTGCCAATGTATGGATGCACAAGGTCTGGGGTGGGGGTTATTAAAAAGGGCTAAACTGGACCAAGGTAGTGTCAGGACTTGCAAAAGGATCCTAATCTCTGTGAGGAGCTAAGACTATTGAAGTGTTGAAGAGAAGAGTAGCTTGATGCAGGTTTTAGGGTGACTGATGAAAACACCCCACAGAGTGGCAATGAAGCTCTATCACACCTCCCTGGGCTGTTCAACTCATCAGCATCCATAAATATTTATTGGTTTCCAGAAATGTTTGGAGCCCTAGGAAGCAGAACCAAACATCCACAAGACACGGAGTTTGCCCTCCAAAGAGACCACAGACTGAAACAAAAAACAAGAAACAGAAGAATTTTATTTGGAAGGAAAAGCAGTTGGGCTTCCCATGGAAGATGCAGTTAGCTTTACACAATGGAAGGGGGTCTGGAAATGTGCACATAAATTAATGCTTTGTAAACCAAACTTTAGATATTTAAATGGCTGAGAGGAGCCTACTGTTTGAAGGAAACTGGCAAAGAATCTTTCTGCTAGAAAAAAAAAAGATCAGTTACTAATGTGAATCATCATCCCTCTCATTTACCAATCTTATTATTTTCCATTTTTCATTTTGGTAGAGCTGAGCAGTCTGAAATGTATGGGAGAAAAATGTTTCTGCATTCTGACTTTGGGAAAGCAAATGCTAAGTCCTATTAGGAATCCATTGGGAAGGGTTTCCAGTATGTTCTACTGAGTCCACTTAGACCCTCATTATCATTCCTGAAGGCCTAGTGGTGTTGAGTCAGGATGTAGCTCCATCAACCTGAGCCCAGTAGAATGAAAATGTCCTTGTTGACCCTCAGCATGATGACTTATGTGGCAGTTGCTTTGAGTTTGTGGAACTTGATCATGATCTGACAGATCCCACTCAGGCAGTGGGTTCTCAACCTCAGCGCTATAGACTTGGGGCTCCGATACCTCCTTGATGTTGGGCACTGTCCTGTGTATTGGGGCATGTTGAGCAATTTCCCTAGTCTCCACCCATTAGATGCCATGAACACCTCACTGTGATGATGGCATATTCCCATGGATGTGGGAATATAAAGAACCATTGCTCTCCAAGGGTAGTATCCACCTAGTCTGTCTATCCTGAGAGAGGACTTTCTTTTTTCTCAAGCAAAGACATTCACATTCATGAGTGACTTCCCAGCTGGTCATTCAGTCATTGTTGGCTCTATAGCATCAGCAGGAACTGCATTCGATCATTTTTCTCAATACTAGACTCGTCTCATATTCATTCTCCTGTGCTGGGTAGTAAGTAAAATGAGCAAGGTTCCTATACTCAGGGAGAAAATGGTTTTATCTGCAGTGTCTCTCAACCTGTTTCTAACTTTGGTCCCCCTCGGAGCTTTATCCATACTGTGCTTCCTGTCCTGTTGACCCTCTAGTCTCCTGCTATGGGCCTCCATTTACATGATTTTTATCTGTGGCTCCTTGTAATATTCTATGGCTCCATAGAGGGGCAGTTGAGAAATACTGGCCTAGAGGGAGGTGAGTGAAGTGTCAATAAGTAAAGTCATATGAAACATGTAGCCATGTGAGGAAAACAGAGGGTAGAGTGAGAAATCAGCCTAGCAACAAACTGTCTGAGCAAAGCAATCTGAGAAGGCCTTCCTGAGGATGTGGCATTGAGGCAGAACTCAGAGAGTTGTAAGTTCATTATGTGTGCATAGCTACAGGAGCTAGTTTATAAGAAGGGCCCGAACTAAGCAACATCAGAACTGTAGACACAGACTATGAATGAGTTGATTTTTAAGAAATCACTTTTCACCTCCTAGACCAAGAAGAAATCCGTCTCTTTTCTCTTGAGAGAGGCATATAAGGCAGGCACCGGTGCATGCTGGGTGCTGTATTCTAATTCAAACCCAAGGTACTGTCAAGGGAAAGATAGTTGCAGACATCAGGAGTGGAGCTATCTTTCAAAGACCCAAGTGATGCCTCTGTGCTCATTAAAGTGACATTTGCTAGAGCTGGGTTCTCCTAGTTTTTTCTCAAGTGGAACTTGTTTTAAAATGGTGGTGGGAAGTCGGCCTTGAATGCTGGGGGAAAAGGCAGCTCAGATAGAGAAAGGAACACTAAGTAAAGGGTGCTAGGAGGGTCTGCTCGGGATGGGAGATGCAAGCCAAAAGTAGGCTATAGACAGAACATGATGGCCACTTAATTCCTCTATTGCAAACCACAACACCCAAAAGGAGAGAGAGAGAGCAAAAGGGAATGCCCTGCCTCAGAGGTGGGGTGGGGTGGAGGGGATAGGGCGGGGGTGGATGAGGGAAGCTGGGACTATTAGTGGTGGAAAATGGGCACTGGCGGAGGGATGGGTACTCGTTCATTGTATGACTGAAACGCAAGCAGGAAAGATTGTAAGTCTGTAATTGTATCTCATGGTGAGTCACTAATAAAATTTTTTTTAAATGGTGGTGGTGTGGGGGTTAAAAAATCCATCCATTTTGCAAAAGATACCAGGTTATATGGCAAACTGACATAAGACACTTTGATCTGGCACATTTATTAAGTTTTTTTGGTAGCTAATGACAGTCACAGAAGGGTCTCAGAATTATTCTTAGGTTATAATGAAAATATATTTTATACCCAACACTGCACCTCAAGCCTATAGATACCAGATTACAGATACCAGATTTGTGTAAGTACCACAAAATGCCACCTACTTGTGTGTTTGGGTGTTTTGATCATACCTCAGATAGAATGCTCACCCTGGGCAGACCCCAAAAAGTTTGTCCAAGAGACTGCAGAGCTCATCTCAGTGTCATCTGGCAAACAGAAGCCCCCAAACTATTTTCTGGCCTCATAACTGTTTAAAACTCCAGTCTGAAACATCATCCCAAAAGAAAAAAAAATGGGAAGAATGCTCACTGCATTTCCTGTTCACTTCATACAAGAGTAGGGAGCTAATGGGAAATATTCTAGCCAAACAACATATCTTTAATATTAGTTATACCCCTGAGAACCCACTTCTTATCATATCGTTAAATAATAACCAGTCCCCCACTTCTGCCAAAGAAAACCCATTTAGAATAGCTTCTCTGAGCTCACTGGCTATAAAAACCCTCTGGTGCTCAGAGTTCAGAAGTAAAGACAGATGAAGATACTCTTGTGGGAACCATCAGGAATGTGGGTTCGTTCCTGAGGGCTGATCCAGATAAGGGCACTGATGTGTAGAACCATCCACATGTGTGCAGAGCTGTTGTACATTCACGATGTTGCAGGACTGCAGAGTAAATCACATGCATCAAAACATTCAGGCAGAAGATGAAGAGATCATAAACTGAGTAAGAGGCTTGCCTTGCATGTAGTTTATCTGGGTTCAATATCCCACTGAACAATATCCCCTAAGCCCTGCCAGAAGTGATCTTGGAGCACGGAGTTCAAGAGTAAATCCTGAATATAAATTAACAGAGTAAGATACTAACACCAAAGAATAGTAGTATATAATACCAGGATATCGGCTCCATAGATTGGAAGCTGGCCTCACATGCTGGGGGAAAGGCATCTCAGATAGAGAAGGGAACACCAAGTAAAATGTGATTGGAGATCCTGAGCAGGAAGGGAGATGCGTGCTGAAAGTAGACTAGAGACTGAACACGATGGCCACTCAATACCCCTATCGCAAACCACAATACCAAAAGGAGAGAGAGAACAAATTAGAATGCCCTGCCACAGAGGCAGGGTGGGGTGGGGGGATGGAATTGGGGGGTGGGAGGGATACTGGGTTCATTGGTGGTGAAGAATGGACACTGGTGGAGGGATGGGCTCTCGAATATTGTATGAGGGAAACACAAGCAGGAAAATATCTAAATCTGTCACTGTACCCTCACAGTGACTCACTAATTTAAAAATAAATTAATTAAATTATAAAAAAGAATAAGTCCTGAGTATCACTAGATATAGCCTCCAAACCAAATAACAATAACAAATCACTCAGGTACAGGATGAATCTGTCCTAAGAATGGCTGCATATTTTTCAAGTGCATATGTGATACTAGAGTGATTAAGAAAAGTCAAATTGAAAATATAGCTGAATTCACAGCAACTGTTGTCTATTATCCAGTTTTTCAATACCATCACAGACATTCAACTGAAAGAAAGGAGCCTGGAAAATTGAAGAATCTAAATAACTAACAGTCACCCCATACATCATATAAGAATTGCCAAATTACCAATTATTAAAATTTAGTAGTGTTGTAATGCTCTATCCAAGCTCTGCAACATTTCTGTATTTCTTAGGACTAAAGTGAGACAATTGTCTCCCTTGGTTTGGAAACCTCTGCGGCAACTCCAGGAGAGCATATTTTAGTTTTTTTCAGTAAGAAAAACCTTTCTTTTAACGACCACTATTAGAGTGCAATTAGACATCTATTCCTGTTGAAAACCTGGGTAATAATAAAAAATTGTCATGAACTCAGCAATGCTTTCAACTTGACTTTTATTAATCACTAGCAGATCAAATGTGTGCTTGAAAAGGAATGCAGGTCAGATTCAAAAGGAAGAGGAAGACTGGAGAGATAGTACAGAGGGTAAGATGCTTGCCTTGCACATGACTGACCCACGTTTGATTCTCAGCACTGCTAGGAGTGATCTCTGAGCACAGAGACAATAGTAATCTCTGAGCACTGCCAGTGTGGCAGCCCCCCAAACAAAAACAAATAAATAATTGTAAAAAAGAAAAAAGAAGTGAGCGTGGCTAGCAAAAGAGACCCGCTAAGAACCTCTTTGTTTAATTCAATGCAATGCATGCATCTCCCCCACTGTAGGAGTGGATGGCTCGTTCTTCAGCTGAGTCAGGAGAAAATAGGTAGCTCATATTTATGGTCATGCTGTAGATAAATTATCACTATTAATAGCTGGGACACTATTTCTATACTGAGATGCTCTCACTGAAAAAGCTGACGACACAACTGCTCTTCATTTACCATCTCCTGAGAACGTTCTACCAAGTAGAAAGTAAACCACATCTGGCCCGACCGTGCAGCTATTTCAAGACAGAGTTTGGAGTCTGGAGATTAGGGTTTATTCCAGATATTCCCTGGTCCTCCTGCTAGGCAAGCATGATGAGAGGTTTTTAGTACCCCGGTAAGAATGATGTGAATAGTGGAAAAGAAGTAAACAATGTGCAATGTCAAAGTATATGTAATGAACAAAATTGTATTCGAAATTTATTCTTTATTCAGGCACACCTTGGAGGTATTCTGGGTTCAGTTCCAGAGCACTGCAATAAAGCAAGTCATAGGGATTTTTGTTTTTCAGTGCTTATAAAAGTTGTACTTACACTTTACTGCAGTCTGTTTAATGTGTGATAGCATTGCATCTTTCATAAAAAATGTGTATACTTAATTAAATATGACAGAGACATGAAGTGAGCACATGTTTTGGGGGAGAAATGATTTTGTCAGTGCAAGGTTGCAGAGAGTCTCTTGCCCGCACGCCTGGCTGTCTTCCCCGGGGCCCCTTGGAGGAGATGGGCTCCAGCTTCCCTCCCTACCCCGAGCAGAGCTCCCGGCGGCCGAAGACCACCGGAACCTAGCTACAGCCATGCTCGAGGCCCCTCTCCATACGTTCGGACAGACCTCATGCATGAAGGTACCGGCAGAGGAACCCAGGTGTGTGTAATCCCATCAACGGCCAACATCCAGAGAGAGACTTAAAAGCAAGCTCTCAGAAGCGTGCGGCCGCTTTCGGCCGCATGATATCTTTAGCCTTCTTCTCCCTCTGGGAGAAACTGACAATCTTCTGAGAGTTTCCTGCCCACATGGGACAGCCTTGCAAGCTTCCCATGGTGTATTCATATGCAAAATCCAGTAACAAGTTGGATCTCATTCCCCTGACCCTGAAGAGCCCCCAGTGCAACGGAGGGCTGAGTCGAGATGGACTTCTAAGATCTCAGGGGAAGGACAAAATGAGATGTTACTGAGCCCACCCGAGAAATTGGTGATTAACAGGATTTCATGATTTGTGATTCGTGAAGGTTGCCACAAGCTTTCCGTTTGTAAAATCAAAACAAAACCAACCCTCCCCAAATTCACAACATCTAAAGAGCTCAATAAAGTGAGGTATGCCCATTTGTCAATTATGTTTTTGTGAATCTGAAAGACTTCCCTTTCTCTTTCCTCTGCTGATGTGATTACAGTGACAGGGGTTGGCTAATGGTTGTTTGAGGCATTTGCCCATATGGCCTGTAGTGCTCATCAGGGATTGCACATTCAGTTGTTGTACTCACCCCCAAACTCACCAAGAGCTTGAATTCCAACTCCTGGCCATGATGCTCACACATCTTTTTAGTGCTCACCCAGGGTCACATCCTTCAGTTGTGGTACTTGGACATCTCTGGCTACAGTGCAAGAAGTGCAGCTCCATGGGGCCATGGAATCACCAGGTACAAACAACGGAGATGCCGGGTTTGTACTCTGTTCATGCAGGTAACACTGGAGATTAAACTCTTAGCCTGAAGCTTGCAGTGCAGAAACTTTAGCCACTGAACCATCATCCAAGTGAGAACTCTTTTAAATAATGATTTTAAATAAAATCAAAGTGTAATATACTGTATGCCTGAACACAGCTGCAAGAATATGGAGGAGCTCTCTGGTTTTTGTGGAAGTTTTACTGCCTTAGTGATTATATAAAGTACACACTCAACACCTCAGTATACATGGCCCAGTATCCCCAAGGAAGAACATGTCACTACAAGCCCATAAAGTCTACAGCAATATCAGTCAGTATCATTCTCCCCACTGTCTACAAACAGAACCTTAGGCAAATCATGTGATCTCTCTGAACCACCTGGTGGTATGGTTAAATGAGATAACCCAGATGAAAGACATAGCAGGGCTCAATAAATGAAAGCATGTGTATTAGTCATTAGATCCTGGGTGTAAAATAATTGCAGCAGAGCAGCCACAAAAAAGAAAACAAAAAGCATTATGCTAAATGAAATTGTTTTGGCTGTGTACATTTTCATTTGCAGAGCAAATACTCCTGTGGTGTCCTGTGAGTCTGCTGGTGCAGAATAGTAAATGGCACGCATTTAGTATCAGGATTTTGCCTATCAGCCAGACATTTATGTATTTTTTATGTTCAAAAAGAAATATCATCTTGCATAATAATTGGAGGTAGCAGCTTACCCATTTTCCTTTCCTTCTTAGTTTTGAATGCAAGCAAAGGAGAATGAACATTTTGTTGTAGTGTGTAAATGGAAAGCATTCAAAGGCATCTAGCTGCTCAGTATAACAGACACTTTTAATAGCATGGAGGAAGGAATCAAGCCACCATAAAGATCTTTTCAACTAGCAGTTGCTTTCCTACCCATCCATCAGCTGTTTTAAATTTGATGAATGTGAAGGAACCATGTTAGGAACTGGAGGAGGCAGATCCATGGGGCCACCATATTCGTGGAAAGACTGCCTTATAGGGAAAATATGTCCTAATCCTCTTTAGTGCAAAGAAAATGCTCTCCATGGCAACAATGGCAGTTAGAAAATGGAAAAAAATAGCTCTTCCACCAAGCAGGAAACCAATCTCTACCCCCTTTGATTTTCAACAATCTTAACTCTTCAGACTTCATTTCCCATAATGGAACCGGTCACTTGGCAAGTACTTAGAGCTGTCTGACTCAACAGTGAGCCTGGTGGTAAGTTACTTGACAGGAATTTTGAAGCTGAGGGTTTTAAAACTTGATGTCTGGGCAGGACATACAAGCAACCTTCTCGTGGGGGGGGGAGAGTCTACCCAACAAGCAAAGGTTGTTTTTCAGTTTCCCTAGTTGGTTCAAGTTAGGCTTTTCCAAACTTTCTTGACCTCCACACTATAAGATTTGGTTCTGGATCATAATTTCTTGGAGAAAAGATGCTTTCTTGGACTGTTTAGCCATATCCTGGTGTCTGCCTATTCAAAGCCAGTGGCAACTACCTCCCCAGATAGGGGGAAGGTGTATGACATCTAGCCCAGTCTGCATAATAAGGCTAGACTTCTTATGGAGACTTTGGATGGGTGGATATTGCCCATTCTTCACTTTTTATTTTAGAGATTTGCTTCCATGTGTACAGGAAGTAATATGTGTAGTAAGGTTTGGGAGAAAAACATGTCTCTAGACACTGCCTAAATCTTTGTGTGGGTGGCTATGGAAAACTACCACCAGTGTAGAACTACTGGTTTATGTTTTATCTAGTGCCTGATAAGTCAAAATATAGGAAATATATTTTATTTTAAAATTCACTTTTCCATGCATTTATTTCCTTAATATATGTTCCTTAAATACCAACTATGTATCAGGGAATAGTCTCTTTATCCTGAGAGGAATATCTACATAGTAAGTCATCAGAAAAAAAATTTTTTTTAAGTCAGTTTTTTTCTCATCAACAACTGAGAAGCTTCGTAAAATGTCATTTTCAAGGAGGAAATAAACTTCAATTACTTATTACTACAAAAGTTAACTTTTTAAATTTATTTTTAAAAGAAAGCGTAAATGGACCAAAACTAAATTAGAACATTAACATTATTCTTAAATTGAACACCAGTTTCTAAGAGTGTGAATGTTTACATTTTAGGGTTCTATGTTACCACCACACAAACCACTGAGTGCCAATTTCCCTTTGCCACAGTCTATTTAAATGTTTACTGTTTACCCCCAACCTGTGCCACCTCAGTTCTATCTCTTTTGTCTAATATAAGTATGGTGATACCTGCTTTTTTGTAAGCCACCATTTTCAGATGTGATTGTGTTCTACTTACTGCCTGTGGTTGCTACTGACATTTAGATGAGGTGCCCTTAAGCAGCTTGTATCCTGATCTACCTAGCCATTCTGTGTCTTTTTATTGGTTAGTCAAATCCATAGATCTTTAGAGAAAGTATTCATATAAAAGAATTTAGGGCCTTTTCTATAGGATATTTTGGGTACCAAGTTTGGGCAGGCCTGTGCAGTCACCAATGTTCAAAATCACATAAGCTTCTGGGTACCTTTGCATCACATTTGAGCAGCCTGGATGATGACAATTATAATTACCCTGTGGTAGATCTGTGCATAAATTCTAATAGGACTATTGGAATTGGGATACAATTCTTAATTTTCTAAACAAAAAAAAAACTCAAACTGGGATACCAAACATTGCTTAGGAGCATGTTTACACCAAATTACAAGGGTCTGAGTTACAGAAACTCAGACTGTGAGGACCCCAAAATGACTATGTGTCAAGTTTGTTCTATCTGGGATGCAAAGGAGCTTGGGAGGTTGGGGACTGTGCTCCAGAGTACCTGAGCACCAATATTAAGAGGGCTTAAAAAGAAATTAGGGATTCCAGATCTCCATAGCCTGATATGATCTGCTGTGGTTAATAAGGGAAAGGATATTTACGCAGTACCCATCTGATAAATGATTGATATCAAGGATATACAATGCACTGGTTGAACTCCACAAGAAGAAAACTGCCAACCCAATCAAAAAATGGGGTGATGAAATGAACAGAAATTTTCTCAAAGAAGAAATCCGAATGGCTGAGAGGCACATGAGAAAATCTTCAACATCACTAATCATCAGGGAGATGCAGATCAAAACAACAATGAGATATCATCTCACACCACAGACACTGGCCCACATCCCAAAAAACAAAAACATCCGGTGTTGGTGTGGACGTGGGAAGAAAGGGACTCTTCTTCACTGCTGGTGGGAATGCCGACTGGTTCAGCCCTTTTGGAAAACAATATGGACGATTCTCAAAAAATTAGAAATTGAGCTTCCATTTGACCCAGCAATAGCACTCCTGGGAATATATCCCGGAGAGGCAAAAAGGTATAGTAGAGATGGCATCTACATTTCTATGTTCATTGCAGCACTGTTTGCAATAGCCAAAATCTTGAAAAAAAACAGAGTGCCCCCAAACAGATGACTGGTTAAAGAAACTCTGGTACATATACACAATGGAATACTATGTAGCCGTCAGAAAACATGAAGTCATGAAATTTGCATATAAATGGATCAACATAGAAAGTATCTTGTTGAGTGAAATGAGTCAGAAAGAAAGAGACAGACATAGAAAGATTGCACTCATATGTGGAGTATAATATAACTGAGAAGTACAAGTTTGCAGTGATGCAATTTCTGGCAGATATCTCTCTGGACTTAGTTACTAAAATACTAAAATACAGAAACCCAAAACCGTGAGGCCACTAGTGTGGTCACTCGACCTAATATCTCTTCATTCTCAGCAATGGAAAACAAATTATTAAATGCTTCCTTTTCAGCAGGTCCAACTTTAGAGGGGAGAAACTCCAAACAATAATAGTGAATTTTGTTGAAATATTGAATGTAATCAAAGTGAAAGTAAACTGAAATTTATCAGTTACACAGGCGGGGTGGGGGGCTAGGGGTGTGGGGAGGCTAGGGGTGTGGGGGGGCAGGGTGGAGCTATACTGTGATTCTTGGTGGTGGAATATGTGCACTGGTGAAGGGATGGGTGTTCAAGCATTGTATAACTGAGACTTAAACCTGAAAACTTTGTAACTTTCCACATGGTGACTCAATAAAAAAAAAAAAGAAGAAGAAGGGCTGTGCATGGCTGAGTAATCTGGAACAGAGGCAGGGCAATTAAGAGGCAATGGAAGGTGGGGCACTCAGTGACAGTCTGCCCTCTGGATCAGAATAGCAATATCGCAAGCAAGGGGGCCTCTGGCTGAGTATGTTTTGGGGGGTTGTGACCTTCTTGTTCTCAGTTTACTGTAGACTTAGAGAAGCTGGGTTTGTTTGACTAGGTTGAACAAATGTTGCTCAGCTACCTGTTTGCTATTGACCTGGGAAGAATGAAGCTCACCTCAGGAATCCTGTCTCCGGCAGACTGCACAAGGTCACAGAGATGCTGCTGAGTCTGTTGACTACATAAAACTTAGAACCTCTGCCTTCTGTTGCAATGTTATAAGAAATAAGACTGTAGAGTTGGGGTGTCAGGAGTAATCTCCCTCTTTCTCAGGGCATTGTTTATGAGATTAGAAGTGTCCTCCAGCTGAGGAAAAAGCATGTCCTCAGGAAGATGAAGATGATAAGAAATGCGAAGTGAAAATGCTGTGGACATCCCTCATGAGGATGTCATTGGAGGAAAAATCTGGAGTAGGAGAAAGTAAGAAGGGGGAGTGGGTAGAGAACACTGCCTGCAGCGGGAACAGAAAGTGCTGAAGACTGAGTCAGGACCTTAACTGAGCAAACATAGGGCAGGGCAAGGATAGGAAAATGCACATAGACGCAAGGTCAGGGCCATCTCAGATCATTGATGTTGACTTGGAATGAGAGAAAAGCCCTCGGAGAACTTAAGCAGAAGTACAGGAGCAGAAGAAGTACAGGAGCTGACATGGGGTTAACTGGGCACCTCAGATGCAAAATGACTGGGGTGAGAGTTAGTCGGCCATTGTCAGACCCTGGAAGTGGTGAGGGTGCCCAGGACTGGAGGGGAGCCTGGACACATTGAGGAAGGACCAGGTCACTATTTCCTTCATGTTTCTCCTGCCATCTTCATCACCCACCCACCCCATTGTTTTGAGGGGGAAACGGTGGAAGGGGAGCTCCAAAGAGGTTCTTAGGAGATCTGAGGATTCAACCTGTAAATTGTCTCATTCTACCAGTGTGCAGTGGTCAGTGCAAGAGCTTAAGGCTTCTAGGACCACACACACAAATGCCAGGGTCCTCCAGGCCTGCCCCTCACCACCCACCATAGTGCTGGGAGAACCACGTGGTTTATCTGATGTCCTATTTCTTAGCCTCTCTACTCTAATGCTTAGCTGTTCAGCACTTGGAACTTGTCTAGAAGATCTTATTCACTCCTTGGTGATCAGTTCCTACCTGTCTCTTCCACCCGACTCACCCCAAACTTCCTTCAATGACTCACTGTCTATCCTCTCTAATAGGAGAGATTAAATCCACAGCTTTTTGCCACCAGTTTGTAAAATCAAGGCTAGTGTGCTGGTATTCAAAGGTTGAAAATCACTAGATTAAATGGTACCTTCGTTTGACAAAAGGGAATACTATAATCTCTCATGTAGACTGATCTGGTTCATAATAAGAGAGAAGTTGGTCTTCAGACATGTAATGAAGACCTACTCCGTACCAGACCCTGGTATGGGCTGGAGCCATGGTATCCAATAAGACAGAGCTTTGATTCAGCCTAGGACATAAGCAACTGTGGCCAGTTCTGAAGGGTTTAGAGCTCTCCTCATTTCTGCTCATTAGATACCTGCAGCAAACATTTCCCCTCCCAGTTGTGAAGACCACAAATGTCTAGACATTGACAACTATAGCCTTAGAATACAAAGTTGCATTGTCTGAGAATCACTGGTCTAGCCCAAGTGAATCAGAATTCTACATCTTTTCAGAACACCCTGGGTGATTTTGATTATCAGGAAGAAGAGCTCTGCCTCAGTCCACAGAATAAAGCTATTCTCTATTTTCTGTTGGAGGGTTTTCCAGTAAAGCGAAAGATCTATATTTCCTTTATTTTTTTTTCCACTTTAGGGATAATGTCTGTGTTCAACTGAACAAGTGTAGTGAGATGGAAGTATTCTTCAGGCTGGTTTTTACTGCTGAATACCTTCTCCAAACTCAAACATTGTTTTTTATTTCTAAGGTTCTTTGACTGTACCTTTGGCAGTTCTGCATTCTTTATTAAAAACAAAACATCAAAACTGGTATTCACCAAATGCCAAACCAGTGGCTAGCCTTGATGTAAAGACTCATCAGAATCCTAGATAGGTGCTTCCCCAGACTTCTCTGCGCAAGGAACTCCTTGGTATGAGTTTGAGGACAAACTGTCACTGTCACTGTCACTGTCATCATTGGGCATTCGCCTTTCATGCGGCCGACCCAAGTTCAATTTTTCTGCCCCTCTCGGAGAGCACAGCAAGCTACCGAGAGTATCGAGCCCACACGGCAGAGCCTGGCAAGCTACCCGTGAGTATTGGATATTGAGGACAAACATCAAGATAATTTCTAAAAAGCAGTTATGTACTTTCTCAAATGTGCATGTTGTTGGATTCATGTTCTACGAGTTATATAAATGTGTGGCAAGAATAAATGTATAGAAATTAAAATATTAGGTCATAAACTCTTGGAAATATCATTTAGCTTTAGAAAAGTTGTTTGTTGCTGAGGATTCGCTCTGTGCCTTTGGAGCTATACAAATCAACCAGCCAAAAATAACATCTAAAAAAATATAGGCATGTGGTGCAACTCATTGATAAGATGCAATCTCACAACACATGGACTCTACTGAGCTCCTGCTATCCCCTGCTTGTAGCGGAGGAAACTTTTGCAGGAGTGAGCCAGGGCACCCGCCCCAGTTATGATGATTAATATTTGTGTTCACTGCAAGCTAGCACTGACGGATGCATTCTCCCGGGGCCCTAGATGCCCTTGCTATCATTCAGTACCTGAATCAGGAGTGGGAGTGGGGCTGGGGAAGCACTGTTTAGAAAAGTCATAGAGCTGTATTTGCAGACTCCCTGTGAAGAGGAGAGGTTTAAAAAAAAAGTACTTGGGAAGTCCTTAAAGCTTATTTTAATGGTACCAGGAGAATTAGAGCTTTGCGTAAGGATTTGATGATCAAAGGCAGGCCGTCCCAAGTGGCATTTATCTGCCGCAGCACAGCTGCTTGAGGCTTTGGATGTCCTTCTGCCACCAGACAGGCAGGATGGAAGAAAAGCTCGTTTCTTATGGTAGTGCCTCCAACTCCCAGCCCCAGTAGTACAGACTCGACTCAGTAAGTACATCTATGTCCATGATGATGATTTTCCTTATGCATGTTCAGAAGGTCACTGTTCAGAAGGTGGACTGGAGCAATAGCACAGCGGGTAGGGCGTTTGCCTTGCACTCGGCCGATCCTGGTTTGATTCCTCCATCCCTCTCAGAGAGCCCGGCAGGCTACCGAGAGTATCCCACCCACATGGCAGAGCCTGGAAAGCTACCCATGGTGTATTCAATATGCCCAAAACAGTAACAAGTCTCACAATGGAGACGTTGCTGGTGCCCACTCAAGTAAATCGATGAGCAACGGGACGATGACAGTGATACAGTACTATGTTCAGAAGGCACAGGAGTTCAAAGAGGATGAAATATGGATGTGCACCTGTGTCTAGAAGAATGACAGGGACCTGGGGCCCAGGTATCCCCATCCCCATCATTCCTGCCATTTCAGCAGGCAAATTGATTTTCAATATTTTCCTGACCAGTCTATTTCAAGGTTCTCAATAAATAATGAGGGACTCTAGGGTGAGGTGGCTGGGGAGGTCACCTGTCCAGTGATGGGAGGAAACAAGAAAATAAAGAGCTTGTGGGAATATGCGCCAGCATTCTCTAATAAAAGCATCTGGTACACGGTTAAATCAATGAGTTTTTTTATTAAAATGTTTTGATTGAAAATTATGAACACATAGAATTGCCATGACCCCCTTGAGGAAAAGGTAGAAGGTAGTTAGCTTCAACGAGCCCCATTGTTTTTTTTCTTTTTGGGTCACATCCAGCAATGCACAGGGGTCACTCCTGGCTCATGCACTCAGGAATCACCCCTGGCGGTGCTCAGGGGACCATATGGGATGCTGGGATTTGAACCCGGGTCGGCCGCGTGCAAGGCAAACGCCCTACCCGCTGTGCTATCACTCCAGCCCCCAACAAGCCCCATTTAAACCCAGAATATTAGTAGCTTGCAAATATTCTTTTGCAAGGATCTTTGGACTCCTTGCCACTAATTAATATTGTCACTGTTTTTTTTGCACTAAAGAAAAGAGAAGAAATCTCACCTTCTTTCTGCTGGAAACAGCATAGCCATAGGTGGTTTGCGTACATTATCTCTTCTAAAGCTCATAAGAATCTGATGAGGTAGGTGGGAAGCATTCTCTTTTATGGGTATGAGAACACCTGTAGAAAAGACTGATGCGACCAAGATCTCTCAGTTGATAAATGATAGGACAGGGACAATAACTTGAGTCTGTGAATTTCCAGAAGGTTTAAGTCTTAGGCTGTGAACTCTTTGAAACTAAAGAGTCAGGAAGTCTTCTCTGCCTCTCTAGACCCTAACATAGGGTCTGGTGTAGAATAGCTCTTAAATATGATTGATGAATAGAAGAAGGGGGCAAGGTTAAAAGAGAGAAGTAGGAAGAGAGAGAAAGAAAGAGAGAAAGAGATGGAGGCCCTAAAAGGAGGGAGAGAGAATAAAAAAGAGGCAGGAAGAAGAGAAGAGAAAGGGAGGAAGACAAAAAAGGAACAGGAAGGAATTTGTTCTATTTTAGATACATCTGCTTATTTCCACAAATGGAATAAGAAAGTCTGTGTTGATCTTGTTATTGTTAAATGTTAATTTATTATTGTTTTAGCTGCATCACTGGGGTCACCACCTCTTGTTAAAAACCACTTGAAGTTAGGTCCTGGCAGGAAATAGATGATGTGGTCAAATGGGATCATTGCCAACAGTTTAATTTAGGCTCTGCTTATAAATTGTGGGCAGGTTCAGTGAGATCAACAAGAATGGGCAAGGGACTCTGGGTTTAGAGAGGGAGCTCACCTTCCCTAGACCTGAAGGAGGGAATGAGAAGTTTTTCCTGCAACCCAGATAAGGAACTATGCTGGGACTGTTAGAAGCTGAAACCCCTGGTAGAAGAATGCAGCTGCTGCCCGCATATTGCAAAGGCAGCTGGGAGACCACCTTACCCCAATTCTTTTTCTTCCACCTTTTATTTCTCTGCCAGTGAACCCCCACTTCCAAAGGCTAAGCCAAGCCCAGTGACTGGAAGGCAGGGATATTCTTGATCTAGGCTCTCCCCATCCCCAACCCTAAAGATGAAGACTGATGCCTCCAAAGGGACAACAAGAATATTCCCCATAACTACAAGATGTTAATAATGTTAACATAGTTGTTAACATGAAACAGCATGTGGTGCCACATAGAACTTGGGTCCTAAACAATCAGAGCTGTGCCAGCCTTTGTCAGATGTGGGTCCCTGGAAAGTTCAGCATCTGCCTTCAAAGGAATCACCAAGTTGTGCACACAACTTGGCCACACGTGTAGGTACCACGATGACACAAGAAAGGACAGAGCCAAGACCTTGTTGGTCACAGACCACGTGATTGAGCCATACAGGCCCTGGAAAAAAAAAAGAAATAACTTAGACCAAAATTCCAGGTCTAAAACCTTTCCTAATGTGTCAAGATTCCAGAGCTTTAGAAAGACTCTCCCTTCAGAGTCACTCCCTGGCACGTGGTAACTATTTTGATAGATAAAATTGCAGATAATTAGCCTGGCTCTGCCAACTTGAAATTGCTGGGGATGATTTCTGTATCAGTGTTCTTAGGTTTCTGGAAGATAATCTGAAATGGAGAAACAAGCCAGTGTTGTCCTCATCTTACCTCTTTAACTCATCTTTACAAGTGTAAAAGAAAACTTTGTGTTGGTCATAAACATCCATGATAAGTGTGGAGGAATATTCCTCATTGAAAGGCATACAGCCTGGCTTTTTCTACAGCACTGAGGTTGAAAAAGTGCTTCTCCTTATCCAATGCCTTTTCACTAATGTCAGCCATCTTTTGTGAGAGTCTCATTTACTTAGGACAAGATTGGCATCTTAAAAAATAAAGCTATAATTGAATATCTCTGTCTCCATCTCTCTCTAACCTATTCCTTAGGTATTTTAGTGACAGTGACGTTGGATTTTGAAAGTATTTTTTATTTTTGTTTTTGTTTTGTTTTGGGGCCACAGCTGGCGATGCTCAGGGGGATTTCCTGGCTCTGTGCTAAGAATTATTCCTGGTGGTATTCAAGGGACCATATGGGATGTATGTGGGCTGAATTCAAGGCAAGCATTGTACTATCACTCTGACCCCATGTTCTGAAAGTTTACTTTTTTTTTAATAGTAGCTGGACTCAACTGGTTTATGTGAACCCTTTAAAGTCTCCTCTCCTCTCTGTTTTCATACACTTTATAAGCTTTATAGAGTGGGGTCTGTTTTACCTCCCAATGTATTAGACAGTTGGGCATACCATGACTAATGATTATAATCTTAAACTGCAGGAATCTCTCTTAATTCTAGTGGCTAGAAATATAAGGTCATGGTGATAACATGATTGGGTTCTGGTGAATTTTATTCTTCATCTGTCTTTGTCTTATTACTCTGTGTCTATATGGTAGAGAGTGAGAGAGAGATCTAGTCTCTTCCTCTTCTTATAGGACAGCAATCCCTCTTGACCTCATCTAAGCCTAATTACTTCCCCAAATCCACACATATAAAAAACATCATTCTAATGTTTGAAAGTTTAACTGAACAATGCCCAAATCAGCATGGGCATTTGACAGAGATATTCAATTCATACCATCTTGTGAGTTGCTTATCAATAGAATAAGGTTGAAGTAACAGTGTACCAGTAAGAGATTCCAATTTCAGAACCTTAGCATGACTTCTCTTTCTTTCTTGAATTATAGAAGGACCTTTGAAGGTATGTCTGCTAAAGACCCTACTAAGGTCTATCAGCCATTTCCCCTAGAATAAGGTCTTTGTTGATTCACAAACACAAATATGAGACTAGTCAAACCCATTCTATACTGACTGATCTCTGACTTTTCTACAAATTCTCAGTTTATAGTAACAGTTGTTGTTTTATGCTACTGAGTTGAGGAGTACCCATTTGTTCAGCAGTAATAGCTTACTGATACAACTTGGTAACCAGACAGTGATCATCACTTTGATTATTCCTAAGAAGGAAGAGTCTAATGGTTAAAAGCATAGGGTACCCATAGCTGGAAACCTGTTTCATGAGTGGGGGGTGGGGAGAAGGCAGATGGAATAGAGAAGGGATCACTAAGAAAATGATGGCTGGAGGAATCAGTCAGGATGGAAGATGTGTGTCGAAAGTAGATAATGGACAAAACATGATGACCTCTCAGTGTCTGTGTTGCAAGCCATAATGCCCAAAAGGACAGAGAGAGAGTATGGGGAATATTATCTGCCATGGAGGCAGGAGGAGGGTGGGAAAAGGGGGGAATACCTGGGATATTGGTGGTGGGGAATGTGCACTGGTGGAGGGATGGTTGTTTGATCATTGTGTGATTATAACCCAAACATGAAAGCTTGTAACTAACTCACGATGATTCAATAAATTTTTTTTTAAAAGCATAGGGTAAATTCTTGAATTTGAATCTTACATATGCCGCTTTCTATCTGTGTACACATAAGCAGGATACATCAATCCATCTTATAAAAAAATAATATATAGTAAGAGCATTATATGGGGCAATCATAGAAATAGGTTGATGCATACAAAGTACTTCAATGAGTACCTAGTTCAGAGCAAGCATTATAGAAGTGGTTTCTGTTAAATTCTTTAAAAAGGACTTGAGATGAGAAGAGATTGGTAGTGAAGTTGGTTGATGCCCAGGTAGTGTTAGTTACACTGTTAAATGAAGGACTTTGATATCATATCTTGTTATGAAATGAACTAATATTTCCCAAAATAGGAAATGCAATCAAAACCAGTTAGAGTTCTCTAAGGTTACAATTTTTTTATCTTCCTTGAAAAATAGCATTAATGTTTTGATGAAATTATTTGTTTTTCCCCCATAAGGAAGTGATAGGAGAGAAAGCAGTCAACAATAGTTTACTCCAGTGTGGTTAAGACACGTGAAAAGTGCAGAAAACTCTTTGCATTTATTCTTTCTGTTTCCCACATCCAGGCACTCATGCCTTATATACTTTAGGAGCCAATTAACCCCAGAATTTCATGTCTCCTAGTCTTAGAGCTCTCACTGTCACAATATAAATCTCTTTGTGTTTATTCCCACTCTGGTACTTGCTATTCCTAAATGAGTATTTTTGTATCTCCGCTTATTGTTAATAACTTTACCTTTGTAAGAAACCTATTTGCTGACTTAAATAATTTCTTAAATAGAATTTTAACAGGGAAAAGTAAATTTAATTTTTTCTTCTGGAAAAGGAAATAGAAGGAAAGAGAAGGAAGAAAGAAGGAGAGAAAGGAAAGGAAAGGAGAGAAAGGAAAGAGAGAAAAGATAGAAAGAAAGAAAGAAAGAAAGAAAGAAAGAAAGAAAGAAAGAAAGAAAGAAAGAAAGAAAGAAAGAAAGAAAGAAAGAAAGAAAGAAAGAAAGAAAGAAAGAAAGAAAGAAAGAAAAAGGAAGAAGGAAAGACAATAAGAGGGAGGGATGGAAGGAGAGAAGGAGAGAAAAACAATAAGAGGAAGGGATGGAAGGAGGGAAGGAAGGAAGGAAGGAAGGAAGGAAGGAAGGAAGGAAGGAAGGAAGGAAGGAAGGAAGGAAGGAAGGAAGGGAGGGAGGGAGAGAGGGAGGGAGGAAGGGAGGAAGGGAGGAAGGAAAGGAGGAAGGAAGGAAGGAAGGAAGGAAGGAAGGAAGGAAGGAAGGAAGGAAGGAAGGAAGAGAAGGAAAGAAGAAGGAAGGAAGGAAGGAAGGAAGGAAGGAAGAAGGAAGGAAGGGAGGGAGGGAGGAAGGAAGGAAGGAAGGGAGGGAGGAAGGAAGGGAGGGAGGAAGGAAGTAGGGGGAGGAAGGAAGGAAGGAAGGAAGGAAGGAAGAGAAGGAAGGAAGGAAGGAAGGAAGGAAGGAAGGAAGGAAGGAAGGAAGGGGAGGGAGGGAGGGAGGGAGGGAGGAAGGGAGGAAGGGAGGAAGGAAGGAAGGAAGAGAGGGAGGGAGGGAGGAAGGAAGGGAGGGAGGGAGGAAGGGAGGGAGGGAGGAAGGAAGGGAGGGAGGGAGGAAGGAAGGAAGGAAGGGAGGGAGGGAGAGAGGGAGGGAGGGAGGGAGGGAGGGAGGGAGGGAGGGAGGGAGGGAGGGAGGGAGAATCTCCTAACAACTGACAGACCATCCAAGAGGACGGATTTTGGATATTGAGATTCTGGATATTGAGAAAGGCTCATGATTCACAAGTGGGAAACACATTGAAGTCAGTTGCATTGATTATCCCGAAGTTCTCTGTCCCAGGTAACACTTGGAAACTTCACAGTGCTACTGGGGATAAATGTACACATTTTATTTTTCTATTTCAGAATTATAGTGTATGGTATTCCCACAAGTCAATACAGATTTTCCCCTCCATTCAGCTCTCTCCATTCTTCTACCTGTGTCAATCCTGTTCCATGTCACCTCCTCCTGGAAGACTTCATTAATGTTATGGTTAATTCATTTTCCTCTGGCTTATAGCACTTTATAATTATTCTTTCCAATATTTTGGATTGTGGGCTTCTTGAAGACAACTGTACCATATTCATCTCATAATCTCCTGTAGGGTTTAGTAAACTTGTATATCAATCTCTCAGTAAATATTTTTTAATTTTTAAATAAACATGAATGAATCATTTTATAGTCATTCATCTATTTGGAGGATGATATTCGCAATCCTTTTCAAATATGTGAGAGTCTCTAAACCTAGATCTTTGGTATGCTCTAGAAGATTCTAGACATACTAAGCTATTTCCACTACCTTCCTTAGGTTACCTAAGACAAGGGAGAAAATTAGACAAAAGTTTCTTTTGCTCTCATAGCTTTCTCTGACACCAACTCAGGCACTATTTATATGAGAAGAATAACATAGGATGAGATAGCCTCTGTAAGAGCACTGTGAAAATAACTTGGCCAGAAGACCCATTTTCCATGAACTTAAAGCTTATCAGGCCAGATTTCACTATTATACTCCTTGCGTCTTAAATTATAAATCATGGGTATTGGGATTGACAAACACTTGGAAATATCTTGGCCAGTCTACTGTGAAACTACATTTTCTTAATTTTTTAAAATATTTATTTATTTATGTATGTATTTGCTTCTTGGTCACACCTTGTGATGCAAAGGGGTTACTCCTGGCTCTGCACTGAGGAACCACTCCTGGCAGTGCTCTGGGGGACCATATGGGATGCTGGGAATCGAATCCAGGTCGGCTGTGTGCAAGGCAAATGCCCTACCTGTTGTGCTATTGCTCCAGGCCCAATTTTCTTTATTTAAAAAAAATTTATTAGTGAATCACTGTGCAGTACAGTTACAGAATTACAACCTTTCCTGCTTGCGTTTTAGTCATACAATGATCGATCCCTCCACCAGTGCCCATTTTCGGCCACCAATGGTCCCAGAATTGCTCCCACCATCCCACCCCTTTCCTTATACCCCTCCCCGCCTCTGTGGCAGGGCATTCCCTTTTGCACTCTCTCTCCTTT